>NW_010556684.1:24504-25287 GCF_000687285.1 Phaethon lepturus | reverse complement strand
TAGGGAAAGGCTGAGCAAGCCAGGGTGGTTTAGTCTTGAGAAGACTGAACTGGGGGAGTTATGTTAATCTCTTTCAATACAGAAAAGATTATTCAGGAAAAGAACAAACCGTTAGTCATCGTTAATTTGGCTATTAGGAGAAGTAGTGGATTTGAATTACAGTAAGAGATATTTGATGTAGACATGCTGGAAGATTCTGATGAGGAGGATAATTAAGCAATGGACTGCATTGCCTGGGAGGCTGGGCAATCTCTAGCGCTGTGGGCTGGTTGGAGCAGGTGAGCTGTACAGACTGATTTTGCACAGTTGATTCAGAGGTGGGGCCAGAGCAGTACTCCTGAGACCTTCAGCCATAATTTCTTATTTTTCTGGCTTTTTAAAATTTTTTTTTTAATTTTTTTTTATTTGCTGGTGATGCCCTCAAAGGTAGATTTCCTGTATGCCTTGAGCAAATGCTGAGAGGGATTCAAGCAACTGGACTCCTACACTCTAAGTTTCCTAAGTGAATGCATGATTGTGTATGTCTTTAGCAAGGGCTCTAGAAGAACATTAGATTTATTAGTTTATGAACTTGGTTACTTCTTTAGGATCTTCTTTTGCTGTAGGTTGTGCATCACATTAGTAGGTAAGGACAGCTTTTTCTATGAATCCTTGGAGAACTTTCCATTCACGTATAGAACTCCAGATTGAATTTTTTTTTACATGAGAGCTGCTTAATATACCCCAAACTGATTTATGTTCCTTTATGTCTATGTGGAAAACAGTTTACTATTGTAACAGTAG
>NW_010556684.1:7135-24473 GCF_000687285.1 Phaethon lepturus | reverse complement strand
TTTCTTTTCCTTAGACCTCCTTCCCCTACCATTTCTCAAGGAAGCATTTTCCCTTAACCAAAAGCAATGCAGCAGCTCTACCCGTAACAATATTTTAAATGCATCATTAATTAGCCAAGAAGTAGGAAAAGTATGATCATCAGCATTTCTTATTAACTTTATTCTTATTAAATATTGCTTTCTTAAACAGGTATTCTGTAAAATCTCAAAAAGTTGTCTAAAGAATTTAGCTGTCATGAAAATACATTTAATTTTTTCTGTTTATATGGCCTAGTTATGATCTTATTTTTTTATTTGTGTTAAAAATATTTAATACTTGAAATCTGCCCTAGCACTATAGAAGACAGCTAAAGGGATCTCAAGAGACTACCTAGCCCTTCTGTAAAGTTAGCATCTTTTATACTTATGTTACTCCAAGGATGAAGACTTTACAGCCTCTGAAGGCATTCTCTTCCATTTTTTAACTACCCTTATCACTCTGAAGTGTCTTATAAATACCTGACTTTACTCCTCATTGCAATAATTTAAACCTGTTATTTTTTATTTTATTCAGTATACATTGAACACATCCTCATCCTTTTCATGTATTCAAAGACTGTTTTTTTACGCCCTAGGCTGTGTTATTTCTTCAAGCTATACGACCTGAATTGGTTCAACTTAGTCACATAGATCATGTTTTCCAGACACACTTCTGATCTTTGCTGATTTCCTCTGGCCTCCCCATTTGATTCTGCTTCACACTGAAACACAATGATCCAGCCTTCACGAAGTGCTCTGGCTGAAGTCTCACTCGTGCAGAGTGTAGGAGAAACATCATTTCGTGTATTCATGACTGCAGAGTGGAGGGGAAAGATCATTTTATCTATCTGCATTTCTCAGGATGACATTTGCCCCTTTTGTAACAGTATGACGTTTGTTCAACGTATAATAATCCACTAGAGCCCTGATTTTTTTTTTTTTCTGGAAAGCTGCTATCTCTCTGTCCTTCCTGACCCACAATGTGCTACCTGTTAGTTGTCCATGTTAAACTGCATGCTCCTTTTTTTCACTCTCTGCAGTACTATTTGGAATAACTGTCCTGACCTTCAGCATAGCTTCAGCCTTTTCCCGTGTTATTGCCCAAATTTGATCACTATATACTCTATTCTATCATCCAAACTGCATTGAGTGTTTATTTTAAATATTGAATAATAGCAGACTAAGAATAGACCTTTCCAGGCCCCACCCTGTACCATCCCTTCCATTCTGACAGTGAATCAATGACAAATTTTATCTTCCCACTGCTTTCTGATATAATTTGCACCTAGCCCTAAGGGGCTAGATCTGTTTCAATAGGTTGCTTATGACTGAGAGTGT
This sequence comes from Phaethon lepturus, assembly GCF_000687285.1. Taxonomy (NCBI): domain Eukaryota; kingdom Metazoa; phylum Chordata; class Aves; order Phaethontiformes; family Phaethontidae; genus Phaethon; species Phaethon lepturus. Next base: position 23,117 of record NW_010556684.1, on the reverse strand, counting down.
AATTTGAGACGGTGTCAAAAATCTTTCTAATGTTAAGATAAATGGCACCTAGCTGCTTGCCTCTCATCCACAGTGCCTGTTACCCTCTCACTGAAGGAAACGTGACAGCTCATTGTTGACAGATCCCTTTTGGCTGTTACTTTGTTTTCTCTGTGTTTTTTAAATGTGTATGTTTAGTTCTTTCAGGATGTTTCTGGGAATTCAAGTTAAACTGAATGACTGATAATTCCTTGGCTGCTGCTTTTCCCCCTTTTCGAAGCACAAGCACTAGTTTCCTATTTGCAAGTTCTACCTCCTCAGTTCTTTAAATATTGTAGAATAAATGTCAATATGTTCGGTCCATATGAAAACTCGCGACTCCCTGAAGTACTCTTGTTTTGAACACGGTCATCTTTCTTCCCTCAGTAACAAAGATTTTTTTCCCTCTTTTTCTGACTAGATGTGCTGTGTGGTATTTTCTCTAGCTTAAACTTCTTCCACATGCTTGTTTTTTGCCTGCCAGATCACTAAGTCTCTCCACAGAATTTTCAATTTAATTATTGACTCTTCATTCTAAGCAGCAGCATAGACTTGGCAAAGAGAGCTCTTCCCCTGCTGCTGAAAATCTCGGTATAAAACACAGTCTGTTTTCTGCCAGTTCTGAACTAGTTCAGACTTTCAGACTTTTTATATGTGATTTTGTTACCTGGCTGAAAATGTGTTTAAAGGGCCAGTGTGATTTTCTTTTGTTTATGTAGTGCTGAAAATTCAAAATTAGTATCGAGGAAAGATCTGACGGTTCACTAAGAGGAGCTGGCAAAGAAGATATGAGCTATTACAGTGGAAACCCACCTTAAAGTAATGTCAAAACATACATCTCAACGTTTAGGATTTTGCAGTGCTTCAGGGTAGAATGTACCAGACAAATTAACAGCTTTTTTTCCTAAAACCAGGTTGGACAAATAATGTCAGGAATGGTTTAGGTACAGTGCCTCTTTTCTTGAGACAGGGAAATAAACTCGATCCCTGTATTTCAACCGAGTTTGTCTGTTCCTCTGTCATAGTCAATTAAGGTACAAGGTTGCTGAGGTGAAGACAACTTTGCTCAAAATTTTAAGTGCTTCACTTTGCTGAAACACTCCTTGGAGGCTGAGAAGCACAGGATCACAGGATATTCCAGCTCTGTTTTCTATTATTCTTTGAGAGGTCAGTGATGAAGTTATTGCCTTTGTGCTTTCTGTCTTGCTGCCGCTCACGCTTGGATGGAAAGCTCAGGAAATATATGCAAAATTGCCCTGCTCTTCTTTCAGTTCCCTCATTAAAAATCTTTTTGCTACAATTTCCTCAAAAAGTATCTGTTTGGAGGTGTGCTAAGGCTGCTGACTGCGAAGCTGATCAGTGTTGCCTTATTGTTTTTAGGATGTTATTTTCTGTATTCTGATGATCCTCTGCTTTCTTTTATGGTTTGACTGTGAATTTTTTAAGATTGAGACCATCATTTTTTCTTGCAGATTTGTATAGCCCTTAGTGCAATTGAGGTCTTGGTCTGTGAGCAGTGTGGGAATAAAAATAATATATTGTTTGTGTGTTATTTTGTAGGAAAGGTTGTGCAGGTTGGAATTTAGAGGCACTCATTCTTCAGTCTCATATGCACAACATCTTTTGCACTGACCAAGAAATAGGAAATAGATTAAACAATTTAAAAACAATGGGACGGGATCAAAACTAAAACAAAACCATCAACAACTTTTTTCATACTGAAGTGAGGCTTTTGATATTGGTTAATTTCTAGTTCTAAAATAACAAAATATTACAGATAAGAAAAAAGGTGATAGATAATGTCTTTAACTAGTATCAAATATGTGAAATAATATTAAATATGGACTGATATAAATCTCCTGAAGGTCTAGCCCAGTACGTAGTACAGTGTTTTTGCAGGCCATCGTGTGGGTGCTTGGGGACAGAATTTCCACGCTCTTTGTTTTGATAAAGAAACTCACCTTTAAACCAGAAGAATTATTAAAAGCATGTAATGGTGACTACTTTTTTTAATTAAATGGTGGGATTTATTCAACGAATTATCCTTAAAATTAAAGAAAAAAAGAATCCATGTAAGATTCCTTTAAAGTCAAATGGGAGTTGTGATTAGGCCCTTGTGTTCCTTCTGTTCCTTCTGTTTACTCCGAGCTGTGAGGTGGGGAGGAATCTGAACACCACTGGGAATGAAAGACATCTGACAGACTGGAGAGAAATAGAGTAACTATGGAGTACTGGACTTGGAACAGGCCAACTCAAACTTTAACTTAAGTAACTGTAAATAAAAGCAACAGATTTGGGAGGGAGCATGTTTGTTATGGATATTAAAAGCTTCTTAAAGAAATGCAACTAGCCTGTTAAACTAGTGATGGCATGGACCTTGGGCAGAACTGAGATTATTCTCCAGGCACAAGGAAAGTGATGTTAAAAAATTCTTTGCCAGAACTCAAAGCACTTTCTCAAAGCACTAAATTTTTTGAAGTATGCTTGCAGGCTATTTCTGCATGATCAACTGCAGGAAGAAAAAAGTACTTCCAAACCTTATGGTTTAAATGGGCTTAGTACTAGAGCCGATCAAAACCTATCATTTGACAAAAAAGGGCGACGGTAGAAGGTTTCCTCCCAAAACAGCATTTTCGTAAAGAAAAATCTGAATCTGACAGGTTTTTTTATTTTAACATGTTTAATTATAAGCAAAGTTATAGTACAATCTGCTTTTGGTAGCATATAATGACTTCAGTCCCTGTGTGTACATCATAAGTTATATGTATATGCTCATTAAAACCTCTCCAAGTGCATGTCAGGTACATGTAAGGGCAGTGAGGGCCTTTAGGTAAGGATATGTGATAGAGATTGCCTATGTGAAAATGGTCTGTGTAAAGAATAACTTTGGAAACCTGATTTGCAGTCTGCTCCATTGATAGTAATAATATATTTTCAAAATATAGACAATAGACCATACAAAGCACTTCCAAAAAACTGAAGTCTGCTGATGTCATCTTGTATAGGATATTTCTGCATCATAAAATTATTAAGTAAACAATTGTGGTGGGTTGTTTGTTTGTTTTGTTTTGTTGGTCTCATTTGTTAAATAAAGCTTAAAAATGAATTGTGAATCATGCTTCCAAGAAAGGAAAAAAATCTTGCTTATATTGAATAGAAGTGCCTACTAGATTGCTTTAAAATTCCATCTGATAGTTACAGAGTGCAGTAAGAGTAGCTGCTAATCTCTGCACTTTGTGCTAGTCTTCTTGAGAATAAAATGTTGTTTTGCAGGTATTCCATGCACATTAATAAGTTTGCTCGTTCACAAATTGAAGAAGGGAATATATTGCAGCTCCTTCTACCCTTGTACCAAGGGTCTTTTGGGGTCAGCACTTCTGCAGCCCATCTGTACCAACAAACCACAGGCAGAGAAAAGTAGAAGTAAAAAAAAGTAAAATAAGCAGATCCCAAACCATTCAAAGGCTAGCATTTTAAGACTGTGGTTTTAAGTCTGTATAGCACTAATAAACACTCTTTGTAGATTATGGTACATGTAGATGATGATTCCCTGTTTAAGGTTTCCACAGTATGCTCCTCTATGTAAGTATTCAGCAGTCAGGAATTATATGACTTAACTAGTAGGTCTGGCTTCTTTGAGGTAAAATTACTTCATCAGCACGTTAAATAACGTACTTCCATCGACAAAGCAAGGCTAGTATTAAACCCTTTCTGTTTATGAACATAAAAATCTTTATATTTGTTTACACTGTTCTTTTCTGTTTCTATGCATTACCTCAGAGGATTCTTCCCTTTAATTATTTTGCCCTGAGAATGACTTGTTAATATGGCCAGAACATTAAAAATACATTCTCTTAGCTTTAGTAGTTCCAGAGATTTGAGATATTGTAGTACTGGGAAATGGGAAATGACAAGAAAGATTTTGACAGGCTGAGGAAGCACAGGATTGTTATGATGTTTCTGGTATTAATTCTATGGAAAAATATTGCTCACTTTAAAAAATTTTTAATCAAGCTTTCTAAAATATAAAGTACTTGGTGGGCAAAAAACCTTCCAGACATGAGAGACAGAGATCAGTTATATCCCTACTTAAACTTCTTCCCCACATTTTAAACTTACTTAAGTGCCTCCACCACTCTTGTTTGCACGACATCTTCCCTCCAGCCATTTGCAAAGTTGAGATTCAAGCAGGTTAGATATTTTGCTGAATGTCACTGAGAAAGTCAGACTGTATCAGGGCTGTATAGGGCAATTCTAAGCTTAAAGACCAAAGTTCTTTAACTGTTCTGTAGAACTTCTTTCAAATAATATAAATATCTCCTTCCTTCCTGTAGTCCGGGACATTTTAAATTATACGTGGATATAAATAATTAAGCATACATGCATGTAAATAGGTATTGAAATTTAAATGATGGTAAATTTAACGGTCTGTTTTTCCTTTAGGGGAGCTGTGAGATCGAGATGATAGATGACATGCCTAGGGCAGGTGGATTCACAGTTAGGAGAAATCAGCTTCCATCTGAGTTGTAACAACAACCTGTGCTTCTATTCCTCAAGAAAAAGAAAAAAAATTATTTTCCTTGTAGTATTTCAGACTGGCCCTTTAATGGTCATTGCATCTGTCAAGCTTCTCAGACTCCTCTTCAAACTGATAGTCAACTGCATTAATTTTCAACCAGTATGTGGTAAAACCAAAGACATGATCCCATGTTCTTTGTAAACACCTAGGAATGTCTGGGCCTGAAATTCCAGAAAATGACATCTCAGTTTTTAGGAAAACATCTGTATGGGGTGTATGTAAATAATTTACAGCAATTATGGCAAATTTGGTAATGATAGTGATTTTATACTGCCATTGACAATCTGGATTCATTATGGGGGATTTTTGTTTCTTTTTTTTTTTTTTAATTTAAAACTGTATTTTTTTTGTCCTTGACTTATTTCCCTTCTGCACATGCTTGCTTAAATATTTGTAAGTTTAGTCTGTAAGTATACCCAGCTTTTCTCTAGAGGGATATAATCTGTCTGGCAGAGTGAATGTAATGATCATTATATTTAGGCTCCTAATGAATCCTCTTTAGTTGAACCAGTTTCAGTTTAATTTTGGTTTTTGATGGTTCAGATGACTTGATTGGACAAGGTACATTAGAGACTTGAACTTTTACTGTGAGAATAGGTGCATTAGACAATTGAAAAAGCTAAATATTAGACTAAATTGCCTTAATTCATTCATTTGCTATGCTCTTCTGATGAAGATTTTTGTCAGAAAAGAAATACTTCCAGGAACTAGAGACAAAAATAAGAACAACTCTTAGTGACAGCTGGAGGTGGTATTTCAGTTCTTTGTCTTTTTATAACTAAGGATCTGAATATCTATTAAAAGTTGTATGAATTTATATGTGACAGCCTTGATGCTTCTGCAAGTCTTGGCGAACTGACTACAGAATAAGAAGTTTGCCTGCTTCCACAAGTCTGGTAGAATACACTACTTGCATTCCTGTTTCCAGACCTTGTATAATTCTACTCATTACAATAATATCCTTAAATGTATTTTTCATTATTTTTAATAAATAACTAGCTCGAAGATAAAATTTCAAAAATTAAAATTCCTGCATGTGCTAATATAACATACTCAGAAACATCAAAATATTATCCACCAATGTCCTTGATATAAACTTTCTGAAGGCTGTCCAAATGTCTTTATATTGTCACTGGTTGCTGAATTATGTGAGTAAGTGCTAAATTTTTCCATGATCATTAAGAATGGAAAACAGAGTGGTTTTGCACACATAAATGGTTCAGAAATTATATGTGACCTATTAACAGCATTTTTGATCAGTCTCCTCTGGTTGCTGAGGGCATTGCTAAATGAATGAGTTGCTTAATTATTGGAAGAACATAGATGCCAGGAATGTGAATGTGCTACTTCTACTGTGTCATGTAAATCTCATCTTGTTTTAGCCCAGTTCTCACATCATTAATTTTTAGTTTTATTATTAGATATTAGAGGAAATTGTATTTGTAATGTTTATGAAGGATAGAGGTGTTTACTTGGTTTTGATATGAAATGGCATTTTGTCTGTATTTTAATGGTTTAGTGAACTGTGAATCTTAGAGCTGCAAATTAAAGCAAATTGCAGCTCCATCAGGCAGTTACCTCATCTAGAGATGATTTTTATGTCTATTTAAATAGTAATGAAGCCATTCTCTTTGTGTATCATGATGCATTTCATAGAAAATGAATACATGTCTTACAGACGTGCTGTCATACTCTTTCTGATGTTTTCCGGTAAGTATTGGAATAGTAAAAAATGGAACCTCATCTTAGGGAAATGTGAGGTACTTCATGATAGCACATCAATCTATCAGACACTTTCCAAATTCAGAGAATGTACACAAATAAAATTAATAATAATGTTTAAATTATTATTAATAATAGATACATAGCTAGGGTATTCCAGTCCATCTGACCTAGACGATGAATTCAGATCTATTTAGTAATGAACTTTGCCTTGTCATGTATCATCCTGTAGTGAACAGCAGCTAGAAGATGTCGCATGAAAATGAAGGTGACAAAATAAGTCTTCTAGAAACTATGTTTACCTAAGGCTACTTAATAATGTGAGACTCACCCAGCCTTAGCAAGGTCTGAGCAGTATAAAGAGTGCCGCAGACCCAGATATGTTGATCAGTAAGGGCTGAAGAGATGGGGAACTTTTTCTTTTTTTTCCAATGTAGAAAAACACCTTAATTTCTGTCTGTCTTTTGCCTGGCTTTGTTGGCTTTGTCAGCTCCTTTCCCCCATGAGAATCATGTTTAAAATATGTGCCTAAAGTTAAGCTCCCCTGAAGTCAGTTTTGTAACATTTGAACTTCTAGATCACTTTGGGGCAGGTTTTCCCAAGTATTTAGATTGTGAAAACTGAAGGTGGAAGCATAGTGGGATTTTCAAAAGTACTTAAACAGATAAGGCACTTAAGTCCCATCTAATTAATTAGCTGGATTGAACAAGTTCCCCTTGGCACTTTTGGAAGTTCCACTGCTAAATGTTTATGTCTACAGTAAAAAAAAAAAATTTTCAAAAGAGGCTGAGAATCCAGCAACTCCCTTCAAAGTTTATGACTACTACAGGTTTTCAGCAGTTCTGAAAATTATACAATGTCCCTGGGTCTCTGTTCCCAAATGATCTTCCTTCACGTTCTTGTTTCTTAACAGTTTCTACTATCATTTATTGTCTAAAGTTAATCTCAGAGAAGAAGTGGGATCAATAGTACTATAACCGAAGGATAGAAAAATAATGACACGGGTGAATCTTCTGCAGGGGTTTGAGAAGCCAGCTCTTTTGGTACAGACTTTCAATGACTGAAAAAACTGATAGAGCTTTAAGACCATTGCTGTAATTATGTCTTGTAGTGGATTTCTTTATCACACTTATACTATGCAAAATAATAGCTCAAAAATACATTACAGGCAAAGACTGCTGCAGGTTATGGATAGCTGGGAATGAACCAGCATGACTTTTCAGTCTTTAATTGCTGCATATACAGAAACTCTTAGCAGATCTGTTCGGATGCAATGAAAGCAGTGCTCACTCCGAGGTATAGTTTCTTCTGCCCTTTACTCTGCCTCTATTACAGTAGTGTCTAAATTGCAATCTTAGGGGGTATACACATTAGGATTTCGGTTTCAATCAAGAGTCTGCTTTTGAAATGAATCTGCTAATTATTCCCACTTACCACACTTGCTCATTGTGGAGTGGGTCTCAGGCTATGTGAACTGGATTGCTTTTGGCTGAAACGAAGAGAGAAGATGGTTTCCAGAAGGACATCTAATCTTCTTTAATCATTACTGGGTGTTCAGTCAATTGAACTATGTCAAAAATAGTTCAATATTACCTTCCTTCCCAGACTCTAATTTCAAATGCTGACCAAAGTGAACATCAAGTCTTTAGAGCCAACATCTTTGCTCCACAGATCGGCTCTCACTGTGCCACATTGCTTGTTAATGTAGCTATGAACTGAGTTGTCAGGATGGTTGGATTCATGGGGGAATCCCATCTTTGCACCCACCTCCAGAGTAAAAATCCTACAATGCCAGAATTTTCTCAGATGTGCAAGTATCTTAAAAAGGATCTTCAATTTCAAACACTGGCCAACATTTCTTGGGAATATATCTTCTCTTCCTTGTTTAGATAAAAAATGAAATAAAAAACACATGAGCAAGAACTCCTAATATTTTTGTTAAGAGCTTTTTCAGAAATGTAGGTCAACCTAAAGATGACTGTGTGTTTTGCTTAAAAAAAGTAATCCAGACAAGACAGATTGTAAAGCATAACTTGTATACCTTGTAAGATGCACCTGCACCAGCCATTCATTCTGGTTATTCTCTACATTGATTTAGAATTTTTTTATGCTATAAAAGCCCATTCTTGTTTGACTCGTTCCATCACTAACAGCTAATAGTCCTTATATTCATAATTAATTAAAAAAAAACCCAACTCATTACCCTATATTGCCATGCTGGAAATTATATCTTCTGTAGTTTATGTGTCAGATGTACTAGAACGAACAACATAATATGAATCTTTACCAGTGACCTTCAGAAATAGGAATTTATTGTCAGTTGTGCCAATGGGATGCGTAACCTGAGGCACTCTCATATATTGCTAACCAGGAAGTTTCTAAACATGTTTTTAGTCAATTAAAGCACCGTCAAGACAAAAGTATGTGAAATCATAAGTAGCTGTACAGTAAAATGATATTTTTTCTGTTTTCTTTTATTAAGGTAGAAACTCTGAAAGACACAAAGGAATTCTGTGTACCTATCTAAGCCGTGGACTCACAATATAGTAAATGCGGCTTTAGGATGCTTAATGCCAGATAACAAACACTGTAGCCTCATGGTATTAAATGCTGATCTGGTATAAACTCACTTTGCTAGTTCAAATGTCTTTAAAAAATTGGACACCTTAGCTTTATCCTATCAGGCTTTCTGCCAGATTAGATATTGCCTGTCCATGCCATTCTAAGTTTATACTGGATCAGGTGTTGTGTACTCTCCTGGTGATTCTGTATTGTGTGCTATAATCTGTCAAATATGCAGTACTGTTCTTTTTTTAGTCATCCCAAACTTATCCAGAGATCTGGATTAATGACCATGGCCTCCTGTTGCCCCCATTATCATAGTCTGACTAAATCACAAGCTTTGATGTATTTATTCTCCTAACAACACTGTGAAGGAGAATATGTCTTTGCTATCACACTGATTTCATCATAACATGTTTTCTCTCTTGTCTAGTAAATGAAACAGTAGGGGTTATGCAGGCTTTGAGAATTTCAGAGATTAAAATCAGAAGATTGTAGCAGAGGAGAATATTTTCTTAGAGTGTCAAGTGCTCTGCTAGGGATCTATCAAAGCTGTTTCATGCAACTGGGTTACTCTTATGTTTTTTAGGAAGCTCATTACTTAAACAGTTTCCTTTTAGGTAGTCGCCAGATGCCACATTTTGTGTAATTATCACAGTCCTTGATACAAAATACGGTTACCTTCTCTAGGTTCAGGACTGATCCAAACCCCACTGAAGTCCTTAAGTGACTCTGGGGATTGACAGAGCTGGTTGTATGAGCAAGTTTCTTGTCTCCTTGTTACTGTGTGGTCCCTTTTATGCCCTTTTGAGTGGCAAATAAGAGCAAAGTCCTACACTGTGCAGAAGAGTGGACAAAGCAGACAAAGAGCCTGGATGCTTGCTGCTGCTTTATTCACCCTGCATGGTGCTGCAACTGGTGCTCCGGCGCTCTGAGGAAGGCAAATGAGGCCAGCAATGTTACATTGTGATTTTCTCTCAAATCCGTTGAAAAATTGCTGGAAAAGTAAACTGTTAAGGCCAAAATTATCCCTCTTGATAATTTGTCCTCATTCTGTCCTCCTCCAGAAGAAACTGAAAACATTTTTACTGCTGTTCCACTTATAAATAAAGCCTCCAAATGAATCGTGTTAAGTACTTAATAGTCAAGAACAAGGCAAGTCCTTTGTCCTTAAGTGCTTACCACCTAATAAAGGCATGAAAGGTGGAGCATGAGAGCAACTCAGAGTCATTCTGGTGCCTACGAGTAGCTCTTTGCTCCACACACTGTTCTGGTTTACTCAGTGTGACCTCTGGCAGAACGTGGTTTTACTAAGGGTGGGCTAAGGAGAGCTGGGACCAAACTGGACAATAATTTTAAACAGGAGATGCTTTAAATCCATGAGTTTCCTATTTAGATTTTATTTGGAGGGCATGCAGGAAGAATAGATAAGTGGATGAAAAAAGTATACTTTGTTAATGTGCGGCTGTGGAGAAATCTGGGATTTCCAAAACAAGATTGCATTGTGTGCATCTGTTCTATACTACAAAAAGATCCTTGGACTTTTGAAATCAGGACGACTAAAGTAGTAGCCATGACGACTTTTTCCATTATTATTCAGAAAGCAGTATATACTCATTTTTACCTTCTAGAAATGTAAACAAACCACTCCTGTATTTCAAGACTTGGAAATCAGAAAAGTATAAAATATCCACATTTGTGGATCTTTTTTCTGGCACTCTTTTTTTCTGCCAGAGATGAATCAAGGAGATTTTAATCTTTTTCTTTACTGTACCTGAAACTTATCTGAAACTCGCATAGCTTTATTTTGTAATTAAGTGTTTGAGAACTACTGGTATATTTATATTTGCATGCGATTAACTTTTAAAGCACTGTGTAGAGGGCTTTTTGCTTTTAAACTAACCTAGAGTCAATAAATATCTTTACAGACGTCAATTTGGTCAGCAGTAAAGAGGTAAATAGAAACTAATGACACTCATCAAGCTTGTGGCATGAATGATTTATTGGACACAATCATTTAACACTTTTATAAAGTCAATACAAGGGAAAGGAACAGGTTTCTTATTATGGTAAACTGTATTTGTACTGTCAGCATGTAGTGATTTATGACAAACCTGTGGCCAGGATTAGGATATTATAAATGGGGAAAAATAGAAGGCTCATTAATTTTTTATACCCACAGGTAGAAGACATGCAGTGGGCTAACAGAGAACACACTCATCCAGCATCTGTCTGCAGCCTGCCCTGTAAAGCCGGGGAAAGAAAGAAAACGGTGAAGGGAGTGCCCTGCTGCTGGCACTGCGAGCGCTGTGAGGGGTACCATTACCAGGTGGACGAATTCAACTGTGAACTGTGCCCCATTAATAAGAGGCCAAATGCCAACCGTACGGATTGCCAGCTTATCCCTATAATCAAGCTGGAGTGGCATTCTCCTTGGGCCATAGTGCCCGTCTTCATAGCTATTCTCGGTATAATTGCCACCACCTTTGTGATTGTGACATTTGTCCGGTACAATGACACACCGATTGTCAGGGCCTCTGGACGGGAGCTCAGTTATGTGCTCTTGACTGGGATTTTTCTCTGTTACTCCATTACTTTTTTAATGATTGCAACTCCTGACACAGTGGTCTGCTCGTTTCGAAGGATCTTTTTAGGACTTGGCATGTGTTTCAGCTATGCTGCCTTGCTTACCAAAACAAACAGGATTCACAGAATATTTGAACAAGGTAAAAAATCTGTCACAGCTCCCAAATTTATTAGTCCAGCTTCCCAGCTGGTGATCACTTTCAGCCTCATATCCATGCAGCTTATTGGAGTCTTCATCTGGTTTGCTATCGATCCACCACATACCATCGTAGACTATGGAGAGCAGAGGACACTTGAACCAGAAAATGCAAGGGGCGTTCTCAAATGTGACATTTCAGATCTTTCTCTCATTTGTTCTCTTGGATACAGTATTCTCTTGATGGTCACATGCACTGTTTATGCTATTAAAACAAGAGGGGTTCCAGAGACCTTCAATGAAGCAAAACCCATTGGATTTACTATGTACACAACCTGCATAATTTGGTTAGCTTTTATTCCAATCTTTTTTGGTACAGCCCAATCAGCAGAGAAGGTAAGTGATTATAAGTTTACAAATCAAATACTATCCTTTTTCTGTTTTCATCTCACAATTCTTATAGCACTACAACATTTTCACTCTTACAAATGAATAATTCTGAAAGATAATTGCAAACAAACTCTCAGAATTCATAGATAATAAAAAATATGATTCAAAAGGTAGGTTTCCTACATTTTAACACAAGAAAGTGAATGCGATTGTGGTGTGGCTGGCATAATAATGTTGACATTTTCTCAATATATCCTTAAATGACTGTTTCTTCTAACATTTATTATTACCCTTCAGTGATGCTCTAACCTGTTACATGAAGCATTATAAATCTTTGTTATCACCCACAGATCTGATAGAAATGGTTACATTTCAAAAGTCTAAGAAGACCAACTTACATTTGTCAAAAATAATGAAGAAGAATGCCTGGGCAGAGTGAAAAGAATTACTTTTCTTTCTGGTTGACACATACAGCTTTAAAAAAAAAAAGAATAGGAGTCAATGAAGTGTATGTAAAATCATATGATGCATAATTCACTAATTATTATCTCAGAGCAAAAAGAAAACATTTTCCTGATCTTTTAATGAGAAATTAAATGTTGCGTGCTTGGATATCTGTTATTCCTTGTTCAGTTGGCATGGATCTTTCCTGATATCAGTCATGGTGAGTGGTACAAAATGTGTCGAACATTTAACTCTCCTTCTCTCAGTTCTAATGGGAAGGCAGAGGTAAATGTTGACCATGTTTTTAATCTGTGACGTTTTAATCGTGTGAGGTTTTTAATCTAGCTGATAGTGGTGGAAATGACACGTTAGGTAGGAAAAAGCAATAATACCAGCATCAGTCTTCAAAACTGCAAATCTGCGAGATTTGGAAAATCTTAAAAAGAAATTAAAGTCATCAGTTTTTACATAAACTCTTTCCCCTTTTCTCCTAGCAGGTGTTTTTTGTAATGTTTTAAAATATACATTTTAATTTAATTGGAAAAGTCAACACGTATCCACTTATAATTGCACAGAAGTTTGACATGTCTGTGGTTTAGAGGGCACTCTTGCCTGCAGAATTAAAGAACAGGTCAGTATAGCTTGATAAAATACCTGGTAATTCAAGCAAAGGAATTATATGGGGAAGAAAGTTTGGCAGAAAAACATTTTACTCATTAAAAATTTAAGTAAGAAAGCTTGCTGAATTGGATCAGGGTTGATTTTCATGGCCTTTTGGATTAAGTCAGGGGAAGTGAGTACCAAGGTAATGGCATATCACAGATAAAACAAGTAAAGATAAAAAAAATCCTGTTTAATATAAGAAAACATCTTTAGATGAATTGTATTTAAATTCTGACTTTTTTGTATATGTAGGCTTAAATCAGAAAAATATTTTGTTGTATAAATGTGTGGTACTTTTGATTTTAACAGCTTAGGCCAGTCAGTTTTATGGCAAGTATCTATAACAAAAGAAATGTATGAACATCTTTTTTGCATTTCTTTTATGAAACCTAAAACTGAACACACAAATTATACTCAGTCACACGGCTTCTAACACTAAGTTTCACTTGTTAGTTGCCCTTTTTTTTAAATTATTTGTTATTCTTCAGATAATGACTTTCAGGAGGAAAAAACCAAATTAATATGCTAATACAGTAGCTTTGCACATCAGATAATTCTTTTCACAGTGTTTCTACTTTTTGCTGCAAATAAAAACATGTTTCCACACAGAGTCTTACAGACATCATCATAATAGTTCACGTATTCATACAACTAAATTACTTGTCTGAATAGGACAAAAATGTAATATCTTAGTGCACACACATATACATTGTCTGAAAAAAACTCAAAGTTGCTAGTAGGTTTCTCAGTTAATGCATAACACCAAAAGAATAATTTTAAAAACAAACTGATACATTGTAGAATATCTTAGTTGAAATTTGGTATTATGATCTTTTTCAAGATGAAAGAAATTAAAGTTAGTTGAAATTTGGTATTATGATCTTTTTCAGGATGAAAGAAATGAAAAAGAAAATAAACGTAAACGGACTTTTGTTAGGTGTTTACTCACTTTGCAGTTGATTTTAGAATCCTGAAATTATTTTTTCTTATGGCTTGAGTTTCTTCAGAGAGAACACAGCAATAAGCTGGGGAACTTCAAGTACTTTTTAAAAGCAGTGGTTCCTTTTTTGAAATGTTGACAGTAATAAAATTTAACATAGCATTCATTACAAGCCAGGTGTACTTCCAACTAGCATTCTATTGAACTACTAGCTTTAGACACACTTCTGGTTGAATAAAGAGTAGTTAAAACTTTTCCAAAGTATTTTGAGGAATTTTTATTTTCCTAAACATTACCAGTGTTTACAACAATAGCGGAAGTCATTACACATTTTTTGAAAGAGAGGTTATATGTACTTAATTAAGTATTCCATGAACACAGATTAATTAGAAAGTGTATTGAGAAGCTTTTGTTTTTATTTCACTATCAAAATATTTCCACTGATAAACAAAAAAATAGAACCATTAATGCTAAAAACAAGTGTCTAGATCCAAAACACATAGATCGTTATGAAAAGGCTACATTTACATTTGGTGGTCTTGGGATCAATTCACAAAAGTGTAAATTTGCTAAGAGATTCTGGATAGGACCTAGAGGAGTATAAGCCTGTGCAGTCGTCCATAAATTGAGTGTTGGAGTCCATCAAACTTCAAATATGCATGATGAAGGGCATGTAAATAAGCATAAGTACTTTTCTGCTGACAGGCTGAATCTTGCTGATATGTTCTTGCTGTGAAGCACAGGATGGGAAACTCTCGTCTCTCCACTGTGGAGGATATGCATATGAGGAACTTTGGGTTTCTAGGGGGTTAATACAGCTGAGTTAAATGTCTGAATTTGCATGGTGTGACATATCCATAAGAGAAAACATGGTAACATTAAGGTAACTTGACAAGACTCTGTGGGAACATTTTGATTTACAGTCTTGACATTTGTAACATTTTTATCTGTCCTTTATAACAGATATTGTTTCTACTCATATATCATCTCAGTTTACGTGTAAGTTTAAAACTAATATAAAATTGACAAAACTACTATATAATATTTAAGAAATTAAAAATAATATCTATTTACGTCCAATTAATAAAAGGTTAAATACCAATCCAAAATAACCTTTATAACCCAAGCTTTGTGGTTTTTATGGAACTCCATGCTTATTATTTGTCATTAGTCTCAAGCAGCAAAATATAAAACCCTTGTGCTATTAAGCATGCCATTTTTAGATTGTAATTTCTACATATGTTCTGCAGAGTACAATAGGAATATTGACTTTAAATCCTGTGAGATTTTTTTTTTGTGTAATTCATTAGTTTGTCCATTCATGATCAAGCGTGTTTTGACAGCTGCTGTTTTACGAAAAGGAAACCCACTACAAATAGTTAAATTATTCCAGTGCATCATTGTACTGAATCAAAAATATATCCCTAAGACATAAACCAACAACTTTCTAACACTTGTGTAAATGTCAGTGAGGTGCTTTAGAGGCAAAGGAGTGAAATTCTGTAAGAAAGCATTCTGTGAATATAGCCTTCATCTATGTCATGCACGTGTACATGGCAAAACACTGGAAGTGCTGGGATCATCTGGAATAGAGACATCTGAAATGTTGTGATGACTGGACTGCCACAGAAAAAAGACTGAATTTAGCAGAGTGATTAAAGCAGATATTTGATGAACCTCTGGTTAAAATTAAGTCACAATGGCAGACTGCACAAACACCAGCTGAGGGTAGATGGCTGTCTAAAGTACATCCTTATTTGATAACCTGAAGTTTTTTTAATTTCCTTCCCTTCACCAGTTTTGAATCTGGTAAATTCATCCAGGTGGATGAATCATGTTAATTCACAGATAATGAAGACATAATTTATTATATTAACCTGGAAATACTCTGTTTTGAATGAGAAAAGGAATATTTCTTTCCCACACTGTGAAAGAGGTTGTG
>NW_010556684.1:0-7104 GCF_000687285.1 Phaethon lepturus | reverse complement strand
AGGACCATAGAAAATGCTGAATGATTTCTTCCTTCTTCTCCCACCAGAAGCAATTGCAAGGTGTAATCTAACAAGGCAGATAAATTTTAATATATTTCCAATTATTCTGACAAGTTTGATCTCTCTTTTCATAACTGCAAGAGGCAAAAAACGTTTTAATATACGGTAGAAATTTTCCCATAAGTTGTTATCCTTATGATCTTACTATTCCAGATGTTTTCATCTTGGATTTATTCATCATATGGATCTTATGCTTATATCCTGCTGTTTGTTACTAACATTAAAAGAAGCTAGAAACAATTCTAAGAGCATCCCAATATTAACTTGACTTATGAACCACTACTGTAGTTGTCAAGAGGGAGATATTCACTTCTTGGTGGGAGGGAGAGGTAGTTCCATTAGTCTAGTAAGATACGTCCTTCAGCTTAAAAAAACCAACTACTAATGACAATTCAGGTAGAGACCCCTTACATTTCTACAAAGTTTATACAAATCATCTTTTTTCATGTGAAATTATGTTATGAATTCTTGACTATATATATTCCTGTGATTGTAAGAAAACAAAGCATCTTAATGATGCCTCAGACTGTGTTAATGAAGTAGACTGCACTGAGCTTTTTCTTCACCTCAAAGCATTCTCTTTTAATCCTGATCATATTCGAGATCTAGCTCTACAGGTAGTCCATGCAGTACACATCACAGGAAAAAGTCCAGAAAGACAATTTATCATGTTAGTATTTATTTCCTCTATTTTATGAATAATGTTTGGCTTGATTAAACTAGAATCTTTAGTGCCAACACTGTGCATAACATGAGGATTAATCTGACAGATATTTGGAACAGTTTCTAATTTTCATTATTATGGGATCCAAAGTTAGAAGACTACTGAAGTGATACTTTCCACATTCATCAGTTTATCATTGTTGAAAACTCAATTTCTATGCTATTGCTGATTTTTTCAGAATGTTTAGACTAGGGGAGAACCTGCAGGATTATAACAACACTATAAGTACTTGAATTTTTGCATGTTTTGGAAAATAGAAAATTAGATAAAATTCACCAGGTTTTCTGATAGAAATGTCCCTCCCTCTCACTAGAAATTGTATGTTAAGAAAAGAGAAGCTTTTTGTTAATGTTTTTTCATTTAATTTTTCTCTAAACATATCTATTTCATGAGCTAAATTATTTCTGAATTTGATAATTTCCTAGGATTTGTGACCTAATTTTTAACACAAACTAGGACTTTGTTGTTCTGTTGTAGAAGCAGAGTGGGAAAAAAACCATGAAGAGTATGACTGAATTGTAATTTATTGCCCAATCTTCTCTACTCCATTTCCCTCTGCGAGGGAAGTTCCTTCTTCCTTGCCTAGCCCTGTGACAGCTGCTTTGCCTCCAGCTGGTGAAGACACTCGGTGCACTGCATGGATGTTGCTGGGGCCGCATTATTGGCTGAACAAATAATGTTTGCAGCAGCCCCACAAATCTGTTCTTCTCTCCCCAGCCTTCCATGAGCTGGTGCAACAGGACAAAGGAATGGTCACAGTTCTCCAGTGTGGCTGCATAAAGGGCAAAACGTGTCCCTAATGGGAAACCAGTTAAATATAGAGATCCTCTTTTCTTTCAAAAGTCACTTTGTGGGAAGCCATTCCAAAAGATGTTTCTTAGGAAAAGCTCCCCTGTTCTTGCTAGAATCATAAGTGAAAATTATGAAAAAAATTTATTAGTTAATAAATGAGACAAAAATGATGGATTGGGTCATTTAAAATACTGCGGACATTTAGAAAGCTTTTTTTCAGTTTCAACCTTTTCTCTCTTTCTTAGATTAGATTGAATTTTGGAAGCAGAGCAGTTTTGATAATGAAAGAGGGTAATTTCACAACTTTTAAACTGTTCCCACTTTCTTAAACTGAAGAATACCAGAATTGATTGTTAACTGTACAGCCAGATTTGCATTTAAAAAAACATTTATCAAAAAGTTTCTGACCAACTTTCGGGCCAGGTACTGACTTTCTTAGGAATTAAACTATACTATAGCATAATTATCTAAACTGCATTAGATTAACTAAGAAATCAGAAGGGATTATTATAGTCAACTGAGTCAGTCTCTTGTGCAAAAAGATACTTCGAGCTCTGTTCTCTGAGATGCTGTTCAGGTTCTTTTTGATAATTTAAGACTGTAGCATACTTTGTGGGTTAGTCATCTGCTCCCTTGTTTAACTCCTTTGCTCCAGAAGTGGATGATAGAGGAAAGAGAAGCAAGGCTCCCAAGTTCTTTCAAGTTGTTTTGAGGTGAAATGCATCTGCAAAAGTTTGCTGAAACCCCCTTGGACTGAAAGGAAAAGGTCCCTCTGCTTCTGCTTGCTCATGACATGTAGGTGTGACCTGGCAGCTTAAAGTGCATAAAAGCTAAGGTGAAGATTTCTTTCAGACCGTGCTACCCACTCAATGAAATCTTGTGGAGGGCTGAATGCAGCTACTTTTTAAAATTTTAGCCCCTGTTTAGATTTTTTTTTCAGCGTAGTGTGTACCCGAATTTCAGCAAGTGTACTTCTTGCTTCATGAAGGACTTTGTACAAAGCTAGTGCATATGTAATTTTAAAGACTCAACTTATTCTTTTAAGATATGCCTACAGTCTTTAGGTTGTAATTGCATTTCTCTGTTTACTTTTATATTAATTAAGCCACTATCACTTTAAGTATGTGCACTGAGCACTGATTTTAATTATAAGTTTATTAGGAGATATCAAGAAGAGAGAAAATGCCAGCTTCTCTAAGAAAGAAGTGGATTATTGAATAAAATATAAAGCCATTTTTTTCAGTTCAGTGAGATGCTCATGTGTGCACCTGAAGGTTGAATACCCTGTTCTTTTCTGCATGACTGCATGTCTGTTCCAGTACGAGCATCGAGCTGGCATACCTAGCGCGTACATTGAAGAGATGTGCACCTGTCACATAATGGAAAACACCAGCGTTTTCTTTGTCTGACATGTTTGCTTCTGGCCCCGCGATGAATGATAGCTTCTTTCCCAAAGACAGGAAAGAGCTGCCATAAAAATTAAATTTGCCTGTGATCTGCTTCCTACCCCATCCTGGGGAATGTCAGAGAGCTGGTAACAGGTATATGAAGAAGGAATATGTGCTGAGGAAGTTTAAATAGACCCTTTTGGCTACTTGCTGGCTTCTGTGACAAGTAACTAATTCTGAGAAGCAGAAACAATTTTGTGAAGCACAGCTAGCTAAATGACTCTGCCATCTTCATCTACTTTAGAAAAAAAATAATCGGTAATCAGAGAGGGCAGTTTGTGAAAGACCACAAGTGTTTCAGAGATAACCTGGAAAGAAATTTATGCCTTATCGGCTGTATTTCTAGAAATCAGATTCACCTCACAAAAATGTTCATCATTTGGCTCTGATTTGTTCAGTGCCAAAAAATCTGGTTGTCGCCGACAAGTGCAGTTAAAGATAAATCCCTCCAGTTTTATTAGATGATCTTTGCACAGTAAGAAAGAGATTGCTCTTTGGTGTTAAGTTGTTATAAACTTTCACAGTTGTGTTTCATCTATAAGTGTAACTGTGAGATGGGCTCCTCCATGTCATTATTATGCACAGGACAGCATCCAATCTGACTGATGGTTTTGCATAAAAAGAAAAAGTAGATAATACATCTTACAGTTTAATCATGCTCTCAACTGCTTCATGCCCTGATGGTCAAGCACCGGCACTAGTGCCCAGCCACACTGCATCTGAAGAGGGCCACAAACAGGTTAACAGTTCATTAAAAGCAAGCATATTTCTTTTGACCAGTTGCAAACCTCTCTCTATGCAAAAACAATGGATTTGTGGATTCAAGGAATACACATAAAATGTTGCATCACAGGACCTTATAAAAAAAATGGATTGAGCCAAATGCAGCTCCTGCATCTTGGCTTGTATTCAATATAGTCCATTATTCTGCATTCAAAATGAGGGGATATGTAGCAATTTTTGGACTCAGATGCCTAAGAAAAAGCTCATCCTCACAGAAGTTATGTGCCTACAAACTCATTCAGATTTCCATTTCAGACTGAAGTCTGGTCTTAGACAGATCCCAGAGCAGGCTGATGTGTTACCGACCAATGAACCTTTCAGTGAGTAGCTCCAGTGCTGCCCCGTGGCCTGGCAGCGCCCCGTTCCTTTCAGCCATCGCTTCAAAACAATGAGGTGACTTGCACTTGATATAAATTACATAAAAATAAAATTATATTAAATATAAATAAAAACCTATAAATTCTTAGGTTGCTGGGGATTGGAAGGGATGGTTTAATTTGGATAAAGCAAAACTAGGGATAACACAAACTGGATAAGAAATATCTTTAAGCAAATTCATCACTCACTGAAAAATAGAATTGAATATGTTTATAAGTATACAGGAAGAGGGATTTTTTTTTTCAGTTAAGAATGATATGATAAACCCACATACTGGGAAAAATATATCTATGGTTAATGGAAAGTTAATTGCAACTATCTTGTACACTTTTATTATGAAAAACAGAAAATCTTTAATAGAACACTGTTTAGAAATTGGGTTGGAACTCTTTCTGGGATGACCTTGTGAGACTTTTTGTACTTGTTAGCTCTTGCCAAGTTGGAAGCAGTACAAAAATAGCCTTTGTTGTAGCTTTAACAGTGCTTTTACCTTACTGAAAACAGGTGAACACATGTATGAAAGACAGAAGAAACAAATGAAAAAGGCTTTTATCTTAGCTCTGAGTAGATATTCAGCTTCTAATTTTTCTTACCTCTTACTACAATAATTCCAATTTTGCATAGGTTTCATAACACTATCAAGATTTTGATCTTACAAATATAACAAAATGCTGTGGACTGGTAATTTGCCATGCATAGGCTGAGCCCTAATAACAACGCATGTACAAGCTCATCACGTACCGCATCTGGGATTTGACTCATGATCAGCACCTAATCAATGCCACATTACCCTATATTTCCTTTAGAATAGTAACATTTTCAAGGACAATTATGGTGACTCAATATCAATGTTAGTTATGTTAAGCACGGTAAGTTGATGTGTGTTTCAGCCCCTTGTGACCATTCTGTTTAAGAATTTTCATCATTTGTGTAGTTGAGAATATGCCAATAAATTGGCATCCAATAAAATACCAGATCCAGACCAAAAATGTAATTAGATATAAACCCAGTGAAATTTGTAACACAATGGATAAATACAATTAAAGTCTAAAATTTCATGTAGGGGATAGTGAACGTTAAATTCGTATCTTATAAAGATGGAAATACCAGGAACCAGAAAATGATGGAAGCTCACACAGACTAGTGAGCTTTATGTTTACTCTTAAAAAGTAAAATTAATAGGAATAAATCTTTAATTAGATTGTTAACACTAAATATTCATGTAAATTTGTGTGTACAAATATTTAATTTTACATAACTGTAAGCTCTTTCTTTCAAGAAACCAAAATAATTAGTTTAAAAGGCCCAGCAAAAGCAATAATTTCAATACATATATGACCACTTTCTGCAAAAAAAGACTTTAATTGGTCTTATACATCTATTTTTTGAAAGCCTATTTTTCTTTCAGTTTATACTGAAGCTTCTTAACAAAAGATAAAATGACAATTGAGAGAATCATATAAACTAAGCCAAGAGGGTCAGAATTTAACAGTAGCAGAATGTTAACTTCTTTCCTAGTAATCCAGATAAAAATGGATTAATTATGAAATATCTTCTTAACTTTACACATGTGTTTTCAGTATGTACATACAGTTTGAGTTTTTCTCTACCTAAAATGGTGTTTTCCAGACTTGAGAGTAATGTAATAATCTGTTAGTTTACCAGAAACACGACTCTAGTAGAACGGTCAAATGATCGTTTTCATGGTGATTATCAAGGTCATGTTTACTTGATACTGTGAAATGTATGGATAGGATTAAAGTGATGTTATCAGTCTCATTGATAGAACTGATAACACAGCACTTGCATAAATCTGTTTTTTATATAAAACTTCCTCCTCTCTACTACAGTACAATAATAATAGCTCAACAATGAAGGGAAGAAAGGCACAGGACTTGATTGTCCTTTTTTAAATTCCACTGAACTCAGATGGAATAACAGCAGGTATTCACAGGTATTGTGAATGCCATTCAAACAGGTACTGCACAACATTTCCCACTTACGGAACAGTAAGGTCAGAAGGAGATTAGGAGAGAAGCAGGAAACTGCTTAAAAGACAGTGTTCAGTAGCAAATATAGGAAAAGATTTTTAGCTCTGAAGCTGAGGAACATATGACATTTTGCAAGTGTCTTTTCTAGTAAGCTAGCACTTGTAATTGAGTGAGGTATAGCAGAAGAGCTCACAGCAGGCAAAGCATCTATCTCCTAATCTAGTCATCAAAAAGACACAGGCAAACCGATGTGGCATGATACAGAAATTGGTCCCAAAGCCCAAAACTGCATTTCAAACAGTCTCTGTAAGGGAATTGTTTGCACCATATGTTTTCCTTAAGAGCTGATCTACTAAAATGGTGCTTTAGAAGAAGTCCTACACATACAATGCAAATTATGGTACAGCCTGAAGCAGCTTCCTCCAGAACACATCGCCTTCTATCCCTTTGAGCCATCACACTGTATAAAATTTTATTGACCTACAAAGATCACATATCTCCATCAAGGCTTCCAGATTTCCAAGTTGGAAATTTCTCTGCTATTCCCTCCACACTATTTGCCTTGTCAATGAGGCTTGTAATTTCTTTGTTTCCAACCATCACCAAAGCCATAACTTTGTCCTTATCAACCTTCATTTTTTGCTGTTTATATCCTCCTCTCTTTTTTCCTTGTTTACTTAATAATTTGTCCAAAATTGAACAGTCATTCCAACCAGTGCCATTTTTCTTCCATGATATCCAAAATCTTAGTTCTTTTCTGTGTGACTTACTACTTAGCTCTGCACTTATCCCTGTGTCTCTTCCTCCTCTCCCACGCTGACATTGATGTTGTTTTTTTGTTACTGTTGTTACTTTCACTCTTAAATTTAGCAAAATTTTGTTCTGACTTCTGTATATACTCCTTCCCTCCCTCCCTCCCTCCCTCCCT
>NW_010556683.1:13323-22206 GCF_000687285.1 Phaethon lepturus | reverse complement strand
GTGATTCTGTGATTCTGTGATTCTGTATTACCTCTGTGGTGGAGATTTTCTGGAGCTCCTGGTCTCGATCCTTCTGCAGACTCCATGCAGTTGTATGTTTTACTTGCCCAGGAGACCACTGAAGTTGCTGAGTATTTATAATTTAGACCCTGTGGCAATGCCCACCACCATGGATGAACCGTTAGATGTGGTTGCACTTTGGCCTCCACGTAGAGGTGGTCAGTTCAATAGATTGGTGGCCCAGGGAAACTGATCCCTCATGCTGAGTCAAATGAATTCTGCCTGCGGAGAGTCTGTTCCCATTGGCGTGGGTGGAGGTCTGCAAATGAAAAAGCAGGGCAGACTTCGCTTAATGTTTTTTTTTAGCATTTGTTTTGTTTCAGACATGATTCTCCTTCTATGTAACAGTGTAGATAAATATCTGCTTGAAAATCTATGATTTAAAATATTGGGTGTTGTGTTTTCTGAGACACAGAATCTTAATCCATTTGATTGACAGATATAAACTTGAATTTTATTTTATTTTCCACAGCAGTAAGTCTAGTCCAACTACAGTTTTCATTGTTGCAGTACAAATATACTAAGCCTAAAGTACTGCTGGCAGTTTATATATAAAATCTGAGGATTAAGAAACAAATGCAAACAAACAAAGACTCTCAGCTTTAGGTGAGGAACAGAGTGTTGTTGGACTAGCCTTTTACTGCTGTCACAATTAATGTGAAGTAACAGCAGCCAAAATCTACAGGTCTAGTTTTGTCTGCAGTAAGTACTAAAAAGACAATAGTAATTTTAAGAGGAAATTTGTCTGTCTATTAATTAGCATTAGCATTAACATTAATTAATTGCAAAAAATGCCACTTCTTTTTGCATTGTATGTGTGATGCACTCTTCATTTTTACCTTCTAAATAATTTGTACAAATAATCCCTCTTATTTTTTTCAGCCCACCTAAACCAACAGTGTTCATCTCTGGTGTCATTGCTAGGGTAAGATTACCTTTACATTTCTTTCAATCATAGAAAAATGATTGTAGGCATTCAGAATTATCACTGATCAGAGCAAAATTAATCTTTTTCATTCCCCTTCCTTTTTTATGAGAAAAGGCCTTATGTTTTGTATATTTGTGTAAGTCCCTTTGAGCATTCTTTCTGGTTTTCTGTGAAATTGAAATTATACATTGAAATTACTTCCACCGTTTTACTTTGAATTTTAGCACTTTAAGTTTATTGGATCTTCTTTTCATATCTAAGCATGATATTACTGCATTCATTTTCTTTGAAAGCGATTGCATGTAAGTCTGCTGCTGTAGCTTGATCTGTGACGAGGAGTGACACTCCTGCCTGTAAGGACGTGTTTGAAGATGCATGTCTCAGCTGCCATATGTGCCTTGAGGTACTTGGGATTCAAGGCGTTATTCCCAGGATTTTAACAGTAGGCAGGACCTGGAAATCCGTAAGCTAAATCATTAGTATTAACTAGCCATTAATCATATGATCAGTGATTCATGCCCTGTGTGTTGTGACAGGGTTTTTATCATGGCTTTACGTGACGGGTACCTTTATCATGGTGGCCTTACGTCACTGGGTTGCGTAATGGGGTGGTTTACCTCTAAGATGCTGTGGTTGTGTCAGATCACATAGGTGGAAAGAGCGAGCTGATCAGTTTTCCCCAGCCCGTAGGGGTGGTAGACAGGCACTGCTGTATTTCCTGGACCTCCATCTGCACGAAGGGGGATACCTATTTAGGCATTTAGATGCCTAATTAATTCTAACTAATTAATGTTTTGTAATTAATTCTAATGTATTAATGTTTAGTAATTTTGATAGCACTTTACAATTGTAGGTTAGTGATTTTTAATGAGTGACATAGGAAATCTCAGACTCCCGGTTTAGTAGGCATGCAAGAGATTCAAAATGGAAATAAACTATTTTCTTAATTTTGTAACTCAGCTCTTCTTTAACTAATCAATTACTTGATAGGGTACTATACTTATCCTGTAAGCTGTCAACTACAGGTTTATTAATTAACCTCTGAAGAGCAACATTGTTCTATCATTTTCTGAGAGTTTATAGCTCCCAAACACGTATCAACATTTCTTCTCTATGCAATAAACAAAACCTAGCAATGCTTTTTTGAACCCAGAATAATTTTTCAATTGTACTTTCAAGTTTCCTGATAGTTCTCATCAGTGTGAAGTGGAGGTTTATACACTGTGACCTGTCCTGTTTAATGTCTTTATCAGAAGGCTCCTCATCAGGTTTGTGGTTGGCACCAAATTGAGAGGAGCAGTTAACAAGTTTGAGGGCAGGGTTGCTACTCGAAGGGACCTGGACAGGCTGGAAGAATGGCAGGCAGCAGCTGGACACAAGCCAGGCACATGCAGGACATCAAGAAGGCCAACAGCATCCTGGGCTGCATTAACAGGAAAGTAGCTGGTAGATCGAAGGAAGAGATTGTCCCCCTCTGCTCAGCACACTTTAGACCACATATGGAAATGGAATAGTTCATCCAGTTTTGGACACCCCAGTGCATGAAGGGTGTTGATAAACCAGAGCGAGCTCACTGGAGCGCTACCAGGATGGTCAGTGGCTGGAGCACATGCCCGAGGAAGAGAGGCTGAGCTAACAGGCCTTGTTTAGCATGGAGAGGAGATGATTTCAGGAGGACCTAACAGCAGCCTTCCCACATCTACAAGGAAGTTATCGAGAAGATGGAGTCAAGCTCTTCAGAGTGGTGCCTAGCAGGCAGACAAAAGGCAACAGGCATAAACTGAAATGGAACGGCCTGACTAGACATAAAAAAATAAACTTTTTCACTGTAAGGACATTCAGGCAGTGGGGCACGTTGCCTGGAGGGGCTATTCAGTCTCTGGTTTTCAAGACCAGACTGGCTAAAAAACTTGAATAAGTTGGTCTGATCTCATAGCTAGCTCTGCTTTGAGCAGGAGGTTGGGCTAGAGACATCCTGAGGTCCCTTCCAACCTGAATTATTCTACAGTATTTTGATTTGAAGATAGACATTTCCCACTAACACTTACAGACCGACTCTGTCATCTGCTCAACCATTACAGTTCCAACAAGTCATAGAAGAAGTCATCCCCCATTTGAGACAAGAAGGAAAAGGCAAATAGCAGCAACAGGGAGAAAGAAGGTAGAAAATGTCAAGTGTGAAAAGAGGAGATCTTTGAAAACGGGAAGCAAGTTGGAGTAGAGGAAAAAGTGAAAAAATGTAAAAAGTTAACCTAGTGATCAAGATTAAAAAAAAAAAAGTTATGTCAGAACAGAATGGAAGAATTTGGAGTAGATTGAAATAGGGTGAGGTGCGAAATAGGCCGTCTGAGATGTCCGCTTTGTACGAAATACCTCTGTGTAAGGTTGCGCCCCATGAGCCGACGTAATGCAGGAAGTTTCTGGCTTATGATATATTTGTCCCAGTTTCTAAAGAGGGAAGTTGTGGTGCTATTCTCCTCCCCCTGTCACTGAGCACTGGTAGTAGTTGTCTCCCATTTCTTTTTGAAAACCTCATGGGACTGACCCTAGAAATGGCAGTTGTAAAAAGGTGGCGTAAGGATTACACCTGAACTGGGCTTGCCCAACAGCAGCACATGAGAACTAACGCTAGCAGACCTGGCTAAAAGAGCATGTTAAACTTGTCAGTCACCCCTAAGTTTCAAGTCAAAAGTGGGTTTAGATCCTACCTTTCTTCTCACAGGACTGGCCTTCCTGCAGTGGGTTTCCTTGTGCAGGTAGTTTTTCATGCTGCCTTACCTTGTTTGTGAAATAGTCTCCTCTTTCTGGTTGCTCTATGAAAACCAAATAAGTCAAGGAGATCTGACCATACAGAGCCAGTGAAAGTGGCATAGCATGAGGAACCATTAAGCACTGAAGGTAGGAAAGGGTTTTTTTCCCCTTGGGTCATCTTAAGATACTGCATTCTTGGATGGTGTCTGTAATTGGAAGTAGTGAAACTTGCATAAGTGAAATTTTGAAGTTTGCTAGAAAAATGGCAAGATAGGATGTGTACAGGGGGACTTCAGAGTAACATGCAACACTGTTTTCTGTCTGCTTTTCACATTTTTAAAAACTTACATCCATTTGAACTGAAAAGTATGCTTTTAAGATTTCTTAAATTTTTCCTGCTGTGTTCTTTCGAACAGGGTGATAAGGACTTCCCTCCAGCTGCGGCTCAGGTGGCTCATCAGAAACCACATCCTTCTGTGGAAAAGCTTCCTCACCCACAACATGTCAAACAGCACATCCACCAGCCTCGCAAGTGAGCTCTCCATCAAACTCTCAGCCAAACTGCCATCAGTGAATAAGTTTTCAAGAGAAAATGAAAACCCTTTAGGATTCACACTAGCAAATCAATACAATTGACCTCTAAAGTAATATGTGGTTTCTTTTACTTTAATTCTCAAGGGTTAATAAGAATGAAGACATTGTTCAGTTGTTATCCCAGATGGAAAATTCTCTATTAAGTATTTGCTGATCAAGGGTGGTTTTTTAATAAGATTTTCTTATTGCCAAGATAAAACTTTAGTATGAATAATATGAGTAATGAGCTTAAAACTTGTACTTTTAGTTGTGGCACCTTAATAGCAGATAGTTAATGTAGTTTTTATGCTAAGCCGGTAAGGAAGAGTAGCCCTTTTGTACTGGTACCTTTACTATCTGGAGGGAATTTGTTGTGTGTGTTGGGACAGAAATCAGTGGTTGTCATGATTACGTAGAACCTTTGCAGTCTTCAGTATCCTATGGTGTTACACCCAATAGCTGTGCCCTCTGATTTTAACTAGTGAGATGATAAAAAGGCCCAAAAACATTCTTAAGTGGGCAGAAATCCAGCTGAATCTTCTTTGCATGTGCATGGTCTTGCTGAGGTTCTTCCATCTGGAGGTCTGTGGGTATGGAGGGGGAGAGAAATCAGAGTTACAAGAACACTGCTGCTGTAGGCAACTGATTTGTGATCTCATGGGTCTCACTGGGGGCTGTATTTTTATGAAGTGATGATTTTTCAATTCCAATAGCAAGCTGAAGGAGCTCAGAACCCTCCAGGATTGAACTTAAACTGGTGAAAAATCTGTTTTCTTTTTTTAACTTACAGTTTGAGATCACTGCTTGAAATTAAGAGATACCATTAGTAAATGTGTTTAACTTCATGACCCAGCCTCTGTTGCACATCGTATTTTTTCCTAGTCGTCTTATTGTGAATAAGGACAGTAGTGATATGAGGGAATAAAAAAGTTACTTTTCAAGTACAGCAATCGGATTGGTTGTGGCCACATAATTAAATCTTTTGCTTGCACAGTTCAAAATCACTTAGATCTATCATTTTCCTTCTGCAACTCATCTCTGTAAATCCCAGGAAAATAATTTTTTAAACATTTTACCTACATTTTTAAAGTGTACTTCTGTTTTTAACTGACTATAAATACAGTACAGTCTTTAGTACCCTCTAAGTTTATAAAACCTCTAATAATGTCAAAAAAGTGGGTACTGGAGCTGGTGCTGCAACCATTCACCTGGCAAATCAGTGAAAGTTTGGGGTCACTTGGTGCTTTACTACTTCATTTATGTTTAAAATCAAATGGTATAGAAAACCAGTGAGGAGATTTTTAAAAATACTTTTTTTTTTAAATTTCTGCAGATTATGTAATTATTCCTTGAGTAGCTGATTTAAAACAACAACAACAAAATCATGTGAAATACAGCCAATTTCACAAGTAGAATAACTCACTTCATGTGTGTGAGGGACCTGGCATTTCCATCTCTTCATAGGCTTAAAATGGAAATTTTATTTTGCAAAGGATATGCATGCATATATTTATTCTACACCCAAGGAAGGTTGTACAATCTGTATATGCAGTCCTTATTTTCAAATTCATTAGATAACTGTTCTTTCCTTAAGGAACGAGCATTGTTTATAGGAATTATTCTGTATTAGAATATGCATAATTTTTAAAATATGCTTTCTGTTTCTGATGTTGGTACGTCTGAGGCCTTGTTCATAGCCGCTCATGGGTGTACAAGTGATTCACACGTAACTCATTCGTAAGGGCGGCATTGTTGAGCCTTGTGGAATATCTGCACGAGGTAATTTGCTGGCAGAAATGTTTGCAGATTCAGGACATTAAGTGGTGGCGTCTTGTTGATGGTGCAGCCAGTAGCTGTCAGTGTGCTGTGTCAGCAACGAAGCAGATCATCGCAGTCGCTTGTTCCTGGTAGCCACTGGCTAGAGAGTGAGCTGGATAGTCTCGTGTCCACATCTGAAGTAGTGTCTAGACTCCAGCTGTAGTCAATGGTGATGTAGTCAAGACGGTCAGTAGAGTTTAGGTATGGTGTCTTTGACCAAATGGAGGTGTCTTTCAAGATGAGCTGGATCACTCTTGACTCTATTGACTGCAGTGGAAAACTAAACGTACCTCAGTGTAGAAGCACACGATTAGGTGGGGCTGGGTACCTCTACTCATAGTAGTAAGTAGTATGTTTAAACATAGTAGTGTCTAGTAATAGTTGGTAGAAGTATTTCTACTTTCCGAAAGCAACACCACATTTCCATTCTAAAACTAAAAGTTAGGAACATGGATGCTTTTGAATTACGAGCTACTGCTCCTGGTTGTTAATGCAATATATGCAACATATATAGACGATACCTGAATTTTGTCTTTGGTTACTTAGATGGATATATAAGTTTGTACAATGGAGTATGACTCCCAAGACAGCTTTAGTGGCTTTTAGCATGCAGAAATTCCTATATGGTTAGAAAATGTCTCTGTATAAAAGCATATTCTATATGATTGGGAGGCATCCATGTTTATACATAGGTGTCCTTACCAAAGCATTACTTTGCCCAAGATAAAGAATCATAACTGGTGATCTGGATTGCATACTGATGGTTACTGATACTTTTAAAATATGTAACAATAACATACAAGCATAGGAGATGTCCAGCTGTTACCTTGAAATGATTGCAGAAGAAATTTTCTGTAATTGGCAATGTGGCAATAATGCAACAATAAAGCATGAAGTTGTATATTGGGCTCTTTTTTCTGTAAATACAGTGTAAATCAGCAGGATGCAGTTTTGTGGGGTTTATGGGATTTTATTACAGAAGGCTGCATGACTAATCAACATTTTCTAGATAGTGTAATTTATTAGGAAGTTTTATGACACAGTGGATGAGCTGTTTTGGATAGTCCAGTCTCATTTAAAATAAAAACTAGATGCTACCAGCTAGAATGGGAGTTGCTGTTTTCCACTATGAAATTGGAGATCATTACTCGATCTTTGCAAACCTGTAGAATCTAAGCCTAAATCAGTTATGGTAAAGGAAATGCAATTTAACATTTTCCATTGCTTTTCAAGTTCTAATCTTCTTTCAGAAACAGAAAATATTGTAATCAGAAGAAGTGTCAAGCTTCTCATAAAACTGCAGTTAACATTACATAGTGCATACCATAACACAAGTGATTCACAAAAGAGTTTGGAGAAATGGCCACAGTGTTTCTGGAAGCTTTCTGATACTTTGGGCATCCTATATTTAGTATGTGTGTGTTGTGTATATAATACAACAAACATATGTGATACAGTGCAGACATCATAAATTTACTGCCCTGGGACTATTGCAATGTTATACACTTAGACTCTGCACTCCCATAATGATGTGCTACATTATTAATGAAATGTCTCCTTTCATTGAAATTTGGGGAAAATATGTGTGCATGATGACTGGCATGCTGCTGATTGAGTTGTCCATAACTATTCCAAGTTCTGTGGCCCTGCTATCAGCAGTATTGAAAATGTTAATAGTAATTAGAAATTACTTATTTCTGGTTTCAACAGTGTGGTTTATCCTTTTGTCATCGGACGCCTTGAAACGTAAGTCCTGTTCTTTTATCCATGGTAGTATGATAATCACATGCTCCTGGCTGTTTAATGAAAATATTCACAGCAATCTGTTTCATACAAAGGTGAAGGGGATGGATTGGGCATACTTTTTTGTCCCTTTGGAATAACTTTATTGTGAATACTCACCATCTTCACAGAGGAGGGAAGTGTGGGTTTTATAAACCACTTCACATATCCCCTTCAGATTTGGGTATATCAAGTTTAAAATAGGATTTAAATCTACGCCAGTGCCTTTAGTTATAGGATTAAGATATGTTAATTGCATTTTAGAAAATGCGGGGATGTCAGTAAGGGAACAGTTACTTTTACAGCAGGAAGAGATATTACTGATCAGATGCTGCAATGATGTAAAGAATTAAGAAGATAAATCTCTGTTTCAGTGGAAATTCTTTGTGCACAAACCTCCTCTCTAACAAGATAAAGACACTTAAATATAACTGGTTACAGCCAACATTATCTGCTCTGTCAGTAAAAGAGGAATCCAGATCATACTGACGGGAGGAGCCTCGATGAGAAGAAACTGAGTCAAGTCTACAGTGGTAATTCTTCATCAGACTTCTTCAATAGGTGGATAAAGTAAATCTGCATTGTAGCTGTAGCCTTTGGTAAATCCTGTGCCTGATTGTATTTTGTATAATTAGTAAAGGTAATGACTAAAGTACCTGATTTGCTTTCCTAAAGAATTCTTTCTTCCCCTCAAAATTTCTCTATCACACCTCTGGCATGCACACATTTTTCTTAGGAAAGTGGAGGTTTGTATTTTGCTTGTTGCTGTGTTCTTGGGTCTCCTTCAAGAACATGTATCTGTTGTTTTTCCTCATCCCTCATCAGAGCAGACACTGCATCTAGTGTATACTGGTTTTTGAGTCTTTCCATAGAATGGTAACACTAGTATTTAGATAGGAAGCCTGAGGGGAGGGGTGGAGTGGGTTGTATTTGAAAAAGTGCTCTGTGAAGGAAGTAGTCATTTCTGTTGC
>NW_010556683.1:989-13292 GCF_000687285.1 Phaethon lepturus | reverse complement strand
CAGGATGCTGATCACTGGCGAGAACAAGAATATAATACCATTTTCTGAGAATGTAATTTATAACTGCTTGGAGCTGATGGCTATGCATGGATGCTGATGGGTTTTTGCAAAACACACTCCCAACACTGCCAGAGACAAAACTGAAACACGGATACTGAAGCCATTGCAAGCATAGATCTTGCAAGTGACCTTGAAAGAAGCCCTGTAATACAATCTCTGCTGCCCAGCTTGCCTTGAAGGTATTTTTAGAAAACTCGCGCGGCTGCCATCCTGTAGGTCACTCATGGCTTTAGAAAAAGAAAAGCATTTGTAATCCACAATGATTTTAAGGATTATAAAAACTGTTTAGCTGTTAACGAGCTGTGAGCTCTCTGCAGCCAGCAGTAAGGACACATGTATTAGCTTTGGTGTATTCTCACAATGTTGTGACTAAAGCTGGTTCAGCAAAATGGTTTTATGCGTCTTTCTGGCTGACAACCAAGTGGCAGGTAACGAAGGTATGTAAAATAACTTCTTACAAGCCATTTTTGCTAGGCTGTCTCAGGTGTCAAAGGATGTCTGACACCATGTTAAGAAGGATAATGACATCACTTTCTTACATACGGAGGAGCAAGCACACTGGAGAGCGCAGCGACTAACCTGGCTTCCCTCTTAAACCACAAGTGTCTTGAAATACAGAACCACGGATATAGTTAAAGTGAAAAGCAAAAGTTCACTACTAATATCTGCATCCTGCCAGCGGCTGAAATAACTGGTGTCTCATCGTGCTTCAGATGTGGCTGAAACCACAGATATGTTCAATGCATTTTTGATTAAAATTGCACCAGCGTGCCATGTTTGGGTCTGAAGGAAGAGAGGCATGAGTTTTCTCCTTGCTTTACACTTACCTGTCAATCTACTGTATTTATCTGAAAACTTTGCTTAGTATTTTTTAAAAAAGCCTCATTTCTAAAGTCACGTATACCTAATGTTAGGCTTAATTTCATTTTTCAAGTGATGTGTCACTCTGCAGTGAGGGTTAACCGTCCACTCTTGAGTTCTGCTGACCTCTTGGTTCATGTCTTTAAAAAGCTGTTCTAATCCATGATTGTTTCTGTTAATTCAAAGCAGACTTTCACAAACGGGAGCCATGGACAGAGGGTTTCTGCTGAGAGACTCCTAATGCTGATCGAGGTCAAGGAGTAAAGGAAGAGCCCGCAGAAGAGGTTCACCAGAGGGGTGGGTGATAGAAAACAGTGAGCAGCCTTCAGCTGCCAGGGAAGTCCCAGGAGGTGGGGGGCAGTGGCAAGGGTAGTAGTCTTGAGCCAGCAGGACAGAGCAGACATACGAGCCTGTGCTTTTTCACCTCCCTCTGTCGTCCCTGGCATCCGACACTGGAGTATTGTAGAAGCGTGGGCTGAGTGGACCTCTGGTTCTCATCTCCAAGCAGGTCTGTCCCCAGCAGCAGGATGGGTCAGCTGGGTTTCTAACATGGTAGTGGGGAACTTTGAGGAAGCCAAAGGTCCTGTAGCTTCCTCCCTTGATGACCAGCAGACTGGGGTACATGCTGGTGGAATGTTGCGCACTTTTTATTTTCTGATGTATTTAAATCTGCGGTGAACAGGAGCTGTGACTAAAGCAGTAAACCCTCAAGTATTAACACTAGAAGGGTAAGTGGCTCAGCACAGGAGCGGATTCAGCTGTGCTCTGTACAACTCTGGTTAGAAGACGATGGGAGAAAAACTTGAGCTATCGTCTCATTTCAGAACTGGATACTGAGCGTTTCTTATGCTGCTCAGTGACCTCCGTTTCCACTGCCTAATTATACACTGAAAGTACAATTCATTGATTTGTAAATCTACATGTTCGTGAATCTTTTTGCATGGGAGAAACACTTGTTTGAGGAAAATCTGCAAACGCAAACATATTTTAACAAACTTCTGGTTCTTTTAACCTACAAGATTTAGTATAAATAAATATTATCTCTCTCTGCTGCAAAAGCCAGCAGTGGGTGTATTCACATGTAGGATGTGGAATTGAGACATATTCTAGATGAACTGAGACCTAATTAATATTCCAGTGTGTACGTACCTACAAAGAGAGAGAACAGTCAATTCTGGAATCTAAAATCTAACGTTTTATTAATCTCAGAGGCATTAAGCAAAGTGAAATCAGGTTCCTTGGAACACACAGTTTGGGTGAACACCTTTCATATCCTTTTCGCAGGTAGGTTTTCACCATGTTAAATTTGAGTTGGTAATAAAAAAACTACATTAGAAGCTGATTCCTTATCTAATTCCTACTCTCTGGATAAAAGATAATAGATAGCAAATGCAAGAATTCTCTTTTAGGGCCTGATTTATCACCCAAAACAGAATAAACATTACCCTACTGCTGATGTGACAATTGTGACAGCTGGGGAGGTCTGGAATGAAAGGCTGAAGCCTTAAATAAGCCTTTCAATTGAGCGTATTATGAGGACATGCGTTAAACACACAGCCGTGCTTTTCACTCCGCCAAATACCTCCTGCAGCATACACGCTGGAAACCTGTACTTCGTCGCGTGAGAGCTCTGCTTGGCATGCTAATAGCTTAGCCAATTGTTGCTAAGGTAAATATTTATGGAAAGTATAGAGAGTGATCTGACTATTGAGCATGAGTCGTAATATCCCTCTCTCCTAGGTTTGCACGTTTAGTTTGTTTACGGACACGGGTTTTTTCCTGGCCGCGATCGTGCGCGGCATGAGTCACCCTCCGATGGTCGGTCCTTTGCAACAGGTATGGCTTTGTTCAGGGAGCAGGTTAAAAGGCAGAATCTGTACCTTAAGAGGTATAGAACATGTTGCCAGTGACATCTAAGCAGATCTCTCCTGGGAGATTTAGGATTCCTACAGATGTAGGCTCTTTTAAGGCAAGTTATTGTCCCATCCCATGTAGGCCACCAGGCTCAGAGAGGTTTTCTACTTTGTGTTTACGGAGTCCTGTTAACTTCAGTGGTACTCTCCAAAGAACTAAAGTATCTTCAGATTTGTTGTTGCAGGACTGTAGTGTCAAACTAGATGGTGAGGTAGGGACCTCCAGATGTCTCTTCTTGAACAGTGTAAGGCGTTATCAACCTGAAAAATGGAGGAGAAGACTTGTGGACAGATCCTTTGCTTTATGTGAGTTGTGTTCGTGGAGCTCTGCAGAGGAATGTCGGTGTTAGATGACTTTATGTCCCGTCTTCAGTTCTGCAGCTCGCTGGCTACTAAGCCACTTTTTAAACATTGGTTTCTGGGCTTTTTGCTGACTCCCAAATACCTTGTAAAGCCCTGGCTTCAGGGAGTGAAATGAAATTTGTCATGCAAAATATATGACCCCAGCCTGTTGTTGCGTAGGTCCCATGACCTCAAAAATAGGGGACTGGAATTCAACAGAGGTCCTTGGAAGAAGGAGCACCTGCCTATGCAGTGCTTCTTGCCGGCATAGCAAGTTTAGAAGAAAGGATGGTATGAGTGAAAACCTGAGTTATTTTGAAAACAGTTGAACAAAATGCTTCAGACTAAATTAGCTTAGTAGATAGGAAGAGGAAAAAAATCACTAACACACAGGTGTACATGTACATCTTTAGATATACATGTTGTATAATTCAGTATTACCTGATTTTAATAACTGGGGGGAAACGTCCTAATTCTGCAATTCCTAGTAAACTAGTGTACAGTATGTTTCAGCAGAAACAAACGTAAGCCCTACCACAGCTATTCTTTGAGGAATGGTGTAAACTCCATGTTTATTTACAAAAGCAGTCCCAGGGTTACTGCTCTGCCGTTTCTCCTTTACTTATGTGTTGCTGTGCCTATAACCAAACATACTGCAAAGCAATTGGCAAGATATCTGCTCAGCCTGGAGATGCTGTTGAAATGCTTGCTTGTTAATGTTTGTTACTGTCGAAAGTCAGAATCAAGCAGGAACTTCACTCTTGATTTATTGTCCTTTATGTTCTGGAAATACAAATATTTCTGTGGCTGTTTGTAAGGAGCTGAGATTAGAGAGTGAACAGATTAAAGCGCAGCACTTTAGGAAGAAAAGATGTACCAATTACCCTGAGAAGCAATTCTAAATAGCATTAGTG
Organism: Phaethon lepturus; assembly: GCF_000687285.1. Taxonomy (NCBI): domain Eukaryota; kingdom Metazoa; phylum Chordata; class Aves; order Phaethontiformes; family Phaethontidae; genus Phaethon; species Phaethon lepturus. Next base: position 9,202 of record NW_010556683.1, on the reverse strand, counting down.
ACCTAGCACTACTGCTCTGAAAGGTGTCTAAATAAAGGTGGCACCTTTGTGCTCATTATGGGCCACGGCATTTTGATAGCTTATAGTATGTACTCGAGGTACAATGCTAGAGCTGATGTAAATGGAGAATATTACTTTGACAGCATTATAATTCTAATGGGTAATATAAGCTACAAGCAATGAATATGAGCCCTGTGTATTTTCAGCCGTATTTGCTGGCATTAATAACAACGCAGCTGGAGACTTCGCTTTCCATCAGCTGTGTAGCAAAAGCTCTTCAAGTGTAGAAGGAGAGGTGAACTTCTTTTCATTCTGCAAACTTAACAGAAACACTTCTGAAGAACCAATCTCTGATCCCAGTGGAGCTTGCTGACAGCATCTGCTGGAGTTGGCCGGGGCATCACTTCAACGTGACCAGTGCGGATTTGGGTGAGACTTTTTCTGGCTTCACAGCCTTTGCCATCAGCAACAACAAGGGGGAGAAGAAAGAGAGACAGAGAAGGATTCTGCAAAAACATCAACTAAGGGGTAGGAGGAGGGACTTGTAAGCAAAACCTGTTGGACCCGGAGTCCCGCAGAGGCGTCGGTGTGTACCACGTTGGCCTGTCCCATCTGCTGGCATCTCACTTCCCAGTGCTGCCACCCTCAAGGATGGGCTGTCGTGCCACGCCGGGGCTCGGCTCCTGCATGTGCCTTGCAAACTCCTGGATTAAATTTGGTATAGCGGCAGGTATTGTTTCGTGGTAGGCTCGGCTTCTCAGAGGTGAGAGCTTGCCCAGGTATGGGGAGGTGTCTAAAAGCAGTGGCTGGGAGAGCACCCAGGGGAGAGGCCGCAAGCTGGACGTGCATCTCTTCGCTCCTTAAAACCGAATGCTGAGAGTCAGGTGGGCATTTTCTGTAGGTTTGCTGAGGGATGGTTTGGCACACGAACAACGTTTGGGGAAGATATTAATGAAAGATCATGGTAGCAGCTGGGCTGATCCAAACTTGATATTTTGAGAGGGAAATGCTACAGCCTTCTTGGAAATGCACCCTGGAAATGTTGAAGTTGGGGCTGGAAGGAACAGAAATGAGACAATCTTAAGGCAGGTGCAATTCAGAAAAGAAAGACGTGAATGCAGCTCACATAATTATGCAGGACTGCTTTGTCTACGACACTTGGAATAAGCAAATCACGAGCATATATTCTGTGGATGCCAAAACCGTGACAGGGAAGAATACACACGTGCGTGCCCTGCAGCCTTCGCTTGCCTGGCTCCATCATTTCCATAAGCACAGGTCCCAACTTCTTCACCCTTCCCTTCAGCTCTTGCGGAAGAGGTAGCCACGCTGTCCCGTGTGGTCTTGTCTCAAGCTCCCCCGTTCCACTTGCCTGAAACTTCTCACCACTGGAGCGGCGCTCCTGGGGGAGCCAGGCGCGCTCCTGGCCGTGCACCGTCACTGCCGACGTCCCGGATGGGAGCCTCTCAGCCAGGGCAGAAGCCGTAACACCAAAAAGATGCCTTTGGCTTGCTCACGAATCTCCCAGGGCGTCGGCTGAGTTGGGAGAGCCCGGGCATGACAGAGATTTGTACATCGGGGAAAAAAACAAACAGTTACTCAAAGAAAAGGCTTTTCAAGGCTGCCTTTGAGCACCAACAAAGCCTAAACGAGGTTACGAAGTATCAGAAAGTGCTTTTCAGTGTTCTCGACAGCCTTCCAGATTAGAGGCGAGTCTCCCTGTGTTGCTCTGTCCCAGCCAGTTACAGGGATGGCGCAGTGGACACCCTTTGCCGGAGACCGGCACGGAAGACCAGAATAAGGTCTGTCTGTACCCTTCCTTGGTGAGGGTCTCTGAGGTTTACACCCAGATGTTATCGGTGTAGGAGTTTGGGGGGACACTGCCAGGGACACTTCTCGGGGCACTGCCTTGCATGGTCTTCGGGGCTCAGGCAGCTCGGGGAGCCCCAGCACGTGGGGCATTTCTGCTGAGCAGGGGCGTCCAGCCATCAGGCGCTATTTTTTAGGAGAGTCTGTGAAGGCTTGTTGCTGGTGAGCCGCTGGCAGGAGAGGGGGAAACAGGAGTGTTTTTTTCTGGACCACAGGATATGTTTTGAGTTTGCACCAGACATAAAATGTGTGGGGTTACACACATCTGACTCTGTCTGCTGGTGGTGCTTATGAGTAACCTAATAAAAGCACACACTGAGTCCCTCAAGAAGCAGCGTTTACACCAATGCCTAGAGCATGGTGTTTAGAATGTGGACTCAGATTTTAAGGGATCTGGATTTCTAGCCCATTTCAGTGGAAGCTTTTGTATCTTTCATGGAAATTGATTGCTTACCAGCAAAACGCATGCGGTTATTGTTACAATTTAATAGTGTTTGCCTGTGAAAACAGATGTGAAAAAGCCTTTAAATAGCTACATGCCCTGCCAGCATCCCAGCATTCACTGCCTAACTCACTAGATATTTTGTCGAGGAAAAGATTCTGCTATAATCGAAATTAGCAGAAACATTTTGCAAGTAATCCTAGGAAAGGTATGAGCGGCTCCTGAAGTACTTCACAGGTGCAGACCTTGCTGCAGAGGTCTGTGTGCAGCCTGGTGCTCAAGAATTCCCACTTCCCCTCCTTCCCATCACTACGATTTTCTTGATGTTGTCTTGAAAATGTAAGCAGTGTAACCAGTGCATTGATATACGGGTTTGCAGGCTGCCTGAAATTATCTCTAAGGAAAAAGTACTCTTCATGCATCTTAATGGCATTATTGGCTCTGAAACACAAAGTTGTTGATTGGCAGCATCATTAAAACTGAAGCTGAGGGCAGGGTAAAACACATCCAAGTGCCTAGCAAAACAGAATCACAGGATGTATCATGGAATCATAGAAAGGTTTGGGTTGGAAGGGAACTTAAAGATCATCTAGTTCCATCCCCCCTGCCATGGGCAGGGACACCTTCTGCTATACCAGGTTGCTCAAAGCCCCGTCCAGTCCAGCCTTGAACACTTCCAGGGACGGGGCATCCTCAACTTCTCCGTGAAATCCGTTCCAGTGCCTCACCACCCTCATAGTGAAGAATTTCTTCCTTGTATCTAATCTAAATTTACCCGCTTTCAGTTTAAAGCCATTAGCCCTTCTCCTATCAGTACATGCCCTTATAAAATGTCCCTCTCCAGCTTTCTTGTAGGCTCCCTTCAGGTACTGGAAGGATGTATAAGGTCTTTCCCAAACCTTTTCTTCTCCAGGCTGAACAACGCCAACTCTCTCAGCCTGTCTTCATAGGAGAGGTGCTCCAGCCTTCTGATCATCTCCGTGGTCCTCCTCTGGACTTGCTTCAACAGGTCCATGTCCTTCTTATGTTGAGGGCCCCAGACCTGAACACAGGACTCCAGGTGGGGTTTCCCCAGAGTGGAGTAGAGGGGCAGAATCACCTCCCTCCACCTGCTGGCTACGCTTCTTTTGATGCAGCCCAGGATACTGTTGGCTTCTGGGCTGCAAGCGCACGTGGCCAGCTCATGTTGAGCTTCTCATCAGCCAAAACCCCCGAGGCCTTCTCCTCAAGGCTGCTTTCCATCCCTTCCTCTGCCTAGCCTGTATTTGTGCCTGGGATTGCCCCAACCCATGTGCAGGACCTTGCACATGGCCTTGTTGAACTTCATGACGTTCTCACAGGCCCACCTCTCAAGCCTGTCCAGGTCCCTCTGGATGGTATCCCTTCCCTCCAGCATGTCAGCTGCACCACACAGCTTGGTGTCATCAGCAAACTTGCTCTGGGTGCACTCAATCCCACTGTCCATGTCACAGACAAAGATGTTAAACAGTGCCGGTCCCAATACCGAGCCCTGAGAAACACCACTTGTCACTGGTCCCCACTTGGACATTGAGCCATTGACCACATCTCTTTGAGTGCGACCATCCAGGCAACTCCTGATCCACCGAGTGGTCCGTCCACCAAATCCATGTCTTTCCAATTTAGAGACAAGGATGTCGTGTGGGACAGTGAAAAATGCTTTGCACAAGTCAAGGTAGATGACGTCAGTTGCTCTTCCCTTATCCACCAATGCTGTAACCCTGTCATAGAAGGCCACCAAATTTGTCAAGTGTGATTTGCCCTTAGTGAAGCCATGCTGGCTGTCACCAATCACCTCCTTATTTTCCATGTGCCTTAGCATAGGTTCCAGGAGGATCTGCTCCATGATCTTGCCGGGCACAGAGGTGAGACTGACTGGCCTGTAGTTTCCCAGAACTTCCTTTTTTCTGTCTTTAAAAATGGGGGTTATGTCTCCCCTTTTCCAGTCAGTGGGAACTTCACCGGAGTGCCGTGACTTCTCAAATTTGATGGATAGTGGCTTAGCAACTTCATCTGCCAGTTCCCTCAGGACCTGTGGATGCATCTCATCAGGTCCCATGGACTTGTATACCTTCAGGTTCCTCAGATGGTCTCGAATCTGATCTTCTCCGACAGTGGGCTGTTCTTAATTTCCTAGTCCCTGCCTTTGCCTTCTGCAACTTGGGCAGTGTGGCTCTAGCACTTGCCTGAGCCAAAAAAGTCATTGAGTACCTCAACCTTCTCCATATCCCGGGTAACCAGGTCTCCCATTTTCTCCTAGAGAGGGCCCACAGTTTTCACAAAGCACAAGTGAAAAAGTGTTTGTGTAAAACATCCACAAATTATTTTTTTAACTGGGCTCATTAGTCAAATTTGAGTTTGCAAAACAAATTCTCAAGAGCAAAACAAAGCAAAATTAATTTGACTAGTCTGCTCCGTTCTATTGCTCACCAAACAAGTGGCAGTTCACTTATAACAATACACTTCAGGAGGCTGAGACCACAGTTTTTGGAAAAGGTCAAGTGGTCACTTGCAAGACCACATATCCCTTGCACGGAACCTCGGCACATCCCGAGTGACAGCTATTCCACTACGCTTCCCCGGGAAGGCAGCCCAGCTGGTGGCACAGCATGTCTGCTTTCAGTACGACGACGTGCACGCGAACACACACGACGGAGATGTTCGAGCAGCGCCTATGCCCCTTTCTTCATCCCCATTTACAGGAGCTCACCGTTCGTGCCTTATGAGAAATCACTGGCTGCATCCAGGAGAGCACCTGCGGTCACGGGTTTTGCACATCTGCCTCTTGAGGGCTTGGGCTTTATTTTTGATTTGTTTGGGAGGAAGGGCTTGGGCAAAGTAACAAACTGTCATTCATGTGGGAAGCTGCTATGACGGGAAGAGGAAAAGGAACCACCTGAACCCATTTTCCCAACCTCTTCTTGTTTTCCCAAGGGCGGACTGAAACAGCAGCATTTGGCCCATAATTAACCCAAAACCCGCCGCCCTTTTTTTTAGCCATAAAAGAATGCTACGAGCATTGTAAATTCAAATGTGCCGAGAAGTGCCAAATTTAAACCTGACTAGGCAAAATTAATATGCATAATAACTTTAATTACCCTATGAAGTACAATTTTTCACAGAACCCCGTGCACCCTCCCATGCAAGTGCTCCACGGTGTTCCGTGAAAAGGCAGCTGGTCTGTTTTCTCTTTGTAGCCTCCATATTACACTCTGAGTGATTTGTTCCTCTTACAGAACAATTATTTAACGCTAGCTTTCCTAGGGATGGTCATCATTAACATATTTGAGTGCTTTACATTATCACTGGGAGGTGAGAGGCTTTTTATATGTATATATTTTATAAATTTCTCAACATATATGAATATATATATAAATGTTATACATATATAGCTTTTATTACTTTATATATGAATGACATGTATGTATGACTAAGTTACCAATAGGTAGTTTTATAAGCATGGTTTAACTTAATATCATGTATAATTAATATAACTTAATTATATCAGTATTTTATAAATAGGGATCTGATTTGGGGCAACCAGTTTGCCAAGTCTGGGATGTCCTTATTACTGGCTTATTATTATTATTTAATAATGTATTTAGCATTGTAGAACCCATCTTTGTCTAAGCGTGGCTCTGACTGATGTCATTTATGCTTCCCAGTGGTCAACAGCTCCACAGCCAAAGCAAAAAGGGTCCAGAGTTTATGAGGTTTTTCCTTAAATGCTATATTTAGCTGTAAATAGGAATTCTCCAGGCAGAAGAAAATGTCTGTTCTCCAAAGAAAGATGAGCTGGCCGTTCTCATTTGCCACGCGGCATTCTTCAGGCCTCCTTTATAATACCGTGACAGCCTGTAATACCTGTGGAGGTATCTATGAAAATATTATATTGTTTGCTTACTTGGATGACTCGAGAGCTGTGGTCAGAAACACTTCAAACACTACCTATCTCGATACAATTTTCCTTTCCAAAATGGCTTTCCCTGGAAAGACTCTCCCTGTGGCCTTCTGCAAGCAGAGAAGGTGTTGTGAGAGAAATGGTATCTGGGGATGATGAGCACTTTTTTTTCTTTTTTTTTTCCATTTGGATTGGGGAGGTCCTAGAGAAAAAGTGTGCTCAGCATCATCAGATAGATAGACAACCTTTACAGCTCCTGAGGGGGATCCAGCTGAGCTGAGCTGATACAGGGCTACCCCTGGGTGAGAGTTACGCAGCTGAAGAGGTTTATTTCTGAGGAAGCCTTTGCCTTACAGCGTATCTGAAGCCCTGGTTTGTGTTTCCCACCCTACAAATGATGTCTTGGCCTCCCTGTTAACAGAGAGGAACAATTTTGGACTCACATCAGGAGTGTGTCCACAGTGAAATCAATTGCTTGAGGTCTCCTTTTCTGAACAAACTGATTTCGGGTTTTCACCGTTTGATCAGTGTGTATCCCGAGGACAGCCTGCCACCACCCTGCAGGCTGCCTCCGGTTCTCCAGCTCCTCCGGCCAGCGCTCCCTCTCCGAAGGGCAGGCCTGGGTGCCTTGAACATTTTTAGCACGGGTACACAGGGAAGGACCTAAGTAATGTTCCTTGTTACTGGCTATTATTTTGATTTTGTGCTCATCTTAACAGAGAGGGTCCCTGGTGGCCAGCCTGCTGGGTGACAGGTTTATTTGACTTTCTTATTTTCCAGACGGTGTTGGCGGTGTTTTTCCCAACTCGGATCAAGTCTTTTACAACTCTGTCCAAAGTCATTGCTGAGTAAAAAGCTTCAAAAAAAAAAAAAGCTGTGAAACTGGATTTCCTAGTCGTTTTCACCAACCATTTGTAAGCAATTTGCAAGGTTACCTTGCGTTCGGGAAGGTGTGCAAAGGTGTTGAAAATGGTTGCTCAAAAAGACTAGGAAAGCCAGTTTCCAGCACTGGAGGAGATTCTGGAGGAGGCTTATACTGAATCACTTTCTTTTTAAATAATATGTTCCTTAACAGACCACAGCAAGACTTTATGGCTGCTTTTAACTCTTGTCTACACACTAGTCAGAAAAATTTGGGTCAAAAGACCAATCTTGTTTAAAATCAGAGACACACCATAGACATCAATGTATTTTCCTCCCCCCCACACCCCTTACCTCTTGTCCACTCCTCCAGGGATTATCTCTGCCCACTCTTACCTCTGATAGCATCAGTTAGCAGTATTCAGTGACTTGGAATTCAAAGATTGAGTTGAAAATTTACTATAGGGAGAGCCTGCAGAACTGTCAGTCCCATTTTTCCTTGCCTTGAGAAGATGGCTGGCTGCTCAGCTGCTCTCTGCTGAGTACGCTCTCTGGGTGAGTGATTATCTAAGTAATGAAGAAGCTCTTTAAATGGCCCAAATGACTGTATGGGTGTGTAAATCTACCTGCGATAATTTAAAAGGAAGAAAAATGTGAGGATAGTTCCCATTTCTTACAAACCTTTCTGCCCTATTTTATGGCTGAAGTCACCGAGCAGCTCTCTTGCTGGTGCTTGTTTAATCTTTCCAACGAGGGCTCCAAGGAGGTGGGGGAGGCCCTGTAATTGTCCTGAATAGCTACAGCCCAGACCAAGCCCCTTTCCTTGGGGTTCAGAAGACATACAAAGACCTCTAAGGGGGTGTCACCTCTGTGTTCCACACAGCTCGGTGTTTTCTGGAGCTGCCTAACCTGTGCCGGGGAAGCTCTTCCTCGCCTCCTCGGGCACAGCCCGGAGCACTGGCTGAGCCACCCGGCAGCTCGCTGGCTCTGAGCGAGACCGTCTCACCCCTTCCCTGCTCCCCTGCACCGGCGCTGGCGATTTTGTGTCGCTCACTGAATGGGCAGAAAACTAATCCAGCAAAACGGCAGGGTTGCCGGGGGGCAGCAGGGATGCATAGGCAG
>NW_010556683.1:0-971 GCF_000687285.1 Phaethon lepturus | reverse complement strand
AAAAAAAGAAAAGGCTTCAGTTCAGACCACCTGCAAATCCTGCTTTATTGGGTCCTAATTTCAGTCACAGCTTTTGGGAAGTTTGCTGCTGAAATGTAGATGTTAAAAAAAGAAAAGGCTTCAGTTCAGACCACCTGCAAATCCTGCTTTATTGGGTCCTAATTTCAGTCACAGCTTTTGGGAAGTTTGCTGCTGAAATGTAGATGTTTAAAAAAGAAATACCCTCAAAGAATATTGCATATCTGTATGCCATTTTTCTGTTCAAGGTGGTATTTTACCAGCTACTCTAATATCTGTCCCTTAGCAGGACAGCAAGAGCATTCAGGACTATCAAGAAAAAGGCATTCAATGAAGAGGCTCGGTGAGGATTTTTGTCAAGGCTTAATGAACAGTTTTCACTGGCATAAAAAAACCCACAATACATAGTGACACAAGGAGCCACTTACATGTAATTTTGTGTTCTCAACTTTCCATGGGGTTGGTGGTCTCTTCCTTGCAACACCATTGCTCTGCAGAGACGAGAGCACCGTATCATTTCAGAGAACGTCGGGAAGCACTTGGGATTTCGCTTTCCGCCGTCACCACATGAAATCCCTGCTGCCTACTGAAGTCAGCCGGCCCTCGGGCTGGGTGCGTCCCTGCGAGTGCGCATCAGATGGTGAGAGGCTGGCCATCACGTCAAAGCTGACAGCATACCGAGACAAGCAACGGCCGTGAAGACAGACACAGCCCATGCTCCAGCTTCACTCACAATGCTCAGGAGCATCGTTCCCACTAACATGCCAGACCGGAGCCTGGCACGGAAGGCAGGTGGAAAACCTTCCTCTGTCCTAGGAATCAGTGTCCCCTTCCCCTCTGCGGGAGCATCCTCCTGCAGCAGTGCCTCTGCCTTTCCTCAGGGGCTGCAGCTGCCAGGAGATGCTCCAAGAGCTCGCAGGCTTTTTTTTAGGAGGTAAACCATCCTTCCTGAG
>NW_010556682.1:0-17312 GCF_000687285.1 Phaethon lepturus | reverse complement strand
GTTGCCGGCTGGGGCTAAACCACGACACACTAATAAAATTTATTACTACTGTTTCTTCAGGTATAGGATGCATGGAGTGCTGAGATGTATACAAAGCAGCTGTCTATACCAGAAATTCTGTAACAGTAGGAAATCAGGAAATCACAGCTCCATCAGGGTTGACTTTGCAAATAGCTTTTCAGTGGTGTTGAATCTGGTACGAAATGACACCCGAACTACACCAATATAAACATCAACCCACAGCATTTCCCTTCAAAAACATCCTTGTTTCAGGCAAGCTTACATAATCATAGAATCATGGAATCATTAAAGTTGGAAAAGATCTCTAAGGTCATCAAGTCCAACTATTAATCCAACATCAGCAGGCCCACTAAACCATGCCCTTAAGTGCCACGTCTATGTGTTTTTTTAATGCCTCCAGTGGTGGTGACTCCACCACCTCCCTGGGCAGCCTGTTCCAATGTTTGACCACTCTCTCAGTAAAGAAAGTTTTCCCTAATATCCAATTCAAACCTCCCCTGGCACAACTTGAGGACATTTCCTCTCATCCTATCACTAGTTATTTGGGAGAAGAGACCAACACGCTTGTCGCCACAACCTCCTTTCAGGTAACTGTAGAGAGTGATAAGGTCTCCCCTCAGCCTCCTCTTCTCCAGACTGACCAGACCCAGTTCCCTCAGCTGCTCCTCATAAGACTTGTGTTCCAGACCCCTCACCAGCTTCGTTGCCCTTCTCTGGACACTGTCCAGCAACTCAATGTCCTTCTTGTAGTTAGGGGCCAATATTACATGCAAGATGGGTATGTGATGAAAGTACTCAAATGTCAGGAAATAAGATCATTACAACACCAGTTATTAACTGAATTCTGTGTTTGGATTACATATTTTTTGTCAGTAAAACAAAGTCAAAAGATTAGGTCTTCTGCAGATGTAGGTCAGTTTTCAGAAGGAATATTCAAAGGAAAACTGTATCACCCCTCAACCCAGGCACTGAAGAGGGAAGAAAATGTATGGATTTTGACAAGAACTGGATCAGTTTCCAGAAAGACCTTGCAAGTATTTTTTACTGTTTCTTTCCTTTATGGGTTTTATTTCCAATTTTGTAAAGAGATATCTTACCCTGACCCTTGTTGGAGTAAACTGGACTTACCATTCCTACTAAATCTTTTAAGTAATAAAAAGTGAGCTCAAATTTATCTGAAAAACATTGACAACTCCTTTTCTTAGGGATCAGCAAACTGTGAAACTCTTTGTAAAACTGTGTCTTGAGACCTTTGTGTCCTTTTGTATGTGCTATCAAAGTGTTATTTGGAAAGAAGGAGAAAGTGAGAAGAAGATTAGGACCTAATAAGAGTTACATATATTATAACCACTAACAGGACATTTAAAGATCTATATTGCTGGTTTTGGTTCTGTGTAGGCTGAAAGTTGTTTTATGGTGTCCCTTTGAAACTTACATCTATCAAGAAGATTTTCATTGATTTCATTTTCTTTGCACTTCACCACCATCAGCTGTATTGATAGAACAGCTGCGCATAGCTCCAAATAACTCCTGCAATAAAGCAAAAGAATAAATACATTTTGCTCATCTAAAGCTTCTCACCCCAGTTATGTTTCTCAAGAAGTAAACCTAGCTTCTGTAAGGTGATCTCAGTGTCTTTAAGGGGAAATTCCAATTATCAAGCAGGGAATGAGCACTGGCTGGAATAAAGGAAGAGGTGGCTAAGTGAAAGAGATAATACACAGCTTCTTTCCTGAGTAAAACAGATCAAACAGTAGAAGATTAATTCCTGCTTGTGAATACAGGCACTGGACTCATTTCATTTAAGTTATTGATTATAATTTCCAAATTTCTTCAGAGTTTGCATACATCTGAATATAATGTAGGAACTAGAGGCACAGAGGGAGGCTGGACAGCATGCTGCAGGTGTAACAATCACATTTCTCAGCTTCACAAGGGCTGCACAGGTCTGGTAGCACCAGTATAGTTATAACACATATGATAGAATCTGGACCCAGGTTAATGAAGACTGTGTGGATTTACTGGTTTGAGACTCACTAAATGATAATATCCACATTGTGTTGTATTTTGTTATGTGGGCATGTACTACATCATAAGCTCCACTGGGCAGTCAGTTGAGGTGTCACGATTTCCATAATGAAGATACAAGAAAAGTAGCTCAGATGCTTTCCCGGAAAACTATTTCAATGTCTGTGGTGGGTTGATCTTGGCTGGACACCAGGTGCCACCAAGCCACTCTATCACTCCCCTCCACAGAGGGGGAGAAATTAGGATGGAAAACAAATGACCAGGCACATGGGTCAAGCTAAAGGCAGTTTAATAAGGAGAAAGCAAAGGCCGTGCACAGAAGCAAAAGAAAACAAATACTTTCCGTCAGCAGGTGATGTTCAGCCAGTCCCCGGCAAGCAGGTCTTCAGTACGTGTAGAGGTTGCTCTGGAAGACAAACATTGGAAAATGAATGCCCCCCACTCCTCCTCCTTTCTGTTACCTTTATTGCTGAGCTGACATCATGTGGTATGGAATACCGCTTTGGCCAGTTTGGGTCAGCTGTTCTGGCTGTTTCTCCTCCCAAGATCTTGCCCACCCCCAGCCTACTGGTGAGAGGGCAAATGTTGGAGAGACGGCCTTGGTGCTGTGCCAGCACTGCCCAGCAGTAGCCAAAACACTGGTGTGTCATCAACACCTTTCCAGCTACCAACACACAGCACGGCACTATGAGGGCTGCTATGGGGAAAATTAACTCCATCTCAGCCAGACCCAGTACAGTGTCATATGAGCAAGGCATAGGTTGCAATGTATGTAAACCCTGTCCTTGGGAAAACAGTCCATTTCCCGGGATGTTGCAAGATGGGATTATTACTGGTGGAAAGTTCTTGGCTCTGAATCTAATGTCAGGTTCTCCTGGGTAGGTTACATGTCTATGAGGACACCATTCTGAGGTATTTACTGAGTGCAAAATTCTAAGGTTTAAGCAGCAGAATGCTAGGAATGTAATACTGGATTTCACACGGAAGCATGCCTGAACACCTGTAAGAACCACCCTTATGTGACTTCAGAAACGTGTACCGCTTGCTTTCCCTGAAGTTTGTGCTCCTACAGCACAGACACACCTCAGTAGGTGCTAAAATAAGTGAACAGAGTTTCTGAAGCCCTAAGCATAGTGTATCTTTCACTCAAATTAATGACAGCTCTCAACTGGCCTTTGGTAAATAAGCCATTTAGGATCCTAAGCATGGGTTTAGAAGACTAATTTTAAGCATCCATTACAACAAAAAAGGAACCAAAACTATTAGTCAAAATTGTTTAGGATTCTATTACTTGTTGCCTGTGTCTTTCTAAAGAACTCCCAGATACCTCAAATTTCACAAAATGACACAAATTTCAGAACAAATTTTAGCATGTCTGACATTTTGTACAGACAATACATTGCTAGCTTGCTATTCATATGCTCATTCCTTTTTTAATGATAAGGGTTCAGTTGTCAAATTAATGAGCAATATTTCACCACATGACTTAAATGAATGCTACACAGTATGAATAGCAAGTCGTTGAAGTGAACTGTTCATATGCAAAGACTAAATGAAAAAAAATGCATCTAATTACTCATTGTAATAATTATAATTATAAGACCGACTTGGATGCATGATTGATTTGTGACTTGTTCACACACTAAATTTTTAAATCGTAATACAGACATTCAAGTACTCATATTCTATATGAATATATAGATTAAATACAGAGATGAATAAAGAGAATGTGAAAAAATCATCAAAATGTTATGTGTCAAATCCTTCAATGAACTCTGTTGCTTTTCTCAGTGTCATTTACAAATAAGACGATTTGAACCACCTATTCCTTTCATAATCTTCTAATTGGTGTGATTTTGAAGAAATGTCTTGAAAAGAGCAGACATAGGTAGGTTTCAGCTACACTGCCAAACACATTATATTTTCTTTTCCTCAAGGAAATGTAATAGTAGGTATCACACTTAGCATGAAAGTGATCATGCTAATGAGATGATGTCATGTTTATTGTAAGATCATTATTCCAAGGACTATGTTAATTCATTCAATAAGCCTCCTGTGAACAGTGTGTGGTGGCCGCCCTCTTGGTTGGTACCGCAGCTATTTAAGCAGGGACAGCCAAAGCCAAACGCCTGATTTGTTACTTTGTGACCTCAAGTTATGCTGCTGGGGATATAACAAGGCAAGTCCTGTGTAGGTCGCCAGAGAGTGGGATCTGTAACTAGAACCGGATGAACACTTGGTTTATCCATCCAGTAAGGACTTCCAATATTTTGAAAGAGAAAATTAAACAAAAAATAGGAGAAATCAAAACCTAAAAAAGGGAAAAAAGTGAAAAAAAATCAAGTCAACTAAGGCAGCTTTTCTGATAGCTTTGTTTTAAAATGTCTTTTTTGCCTCTTCTTTATTTATATATTTCATATTTAGCAAATTATAAATGCATACTTGCTCCTAAAAAAAAGGAATATGTTTAAATGAAAATACTGTAGGTTCCATTTTAGAAATATGTTGAAATATGTTCTTGCAATTTCAGTTCCATTTCCTCCAATATGGCCTGGGAAAAAGTCTCAAGAAAGCAAGAAACTGATTTCTTCTGAAAAGAATCATAATTCATAATTAAACAGAACAATTTCCGTAAAAATAACCTGACTTGCTCTATCTGTAAAACACACTCCTCAGTGAGTTTTTTATTTAACAAAAATTTCGTGCTGAAAAAATAATTAGATTTTTTCTGACTCTCAGTTTGAGTAGAGCAATCATGCAGGTAATCAATATTTGGGTTTTTTCTCTCTAATCAATCTGTGTTCTGAGTGCTTTGGTAGATATTATAGACAGGGAACTCTTCTCCTCAAAATCTTCTTAACAGGAGGACAAAGGAATTATGATGAGAAAGTACACGTGGTTGAAGGATGTTTTGCTCAGATATGATTCCCACTTTAGCAATTCAAAAAAAGCAGGATACTTGCATGCTCATCAATGTTTTGGATACAATAGAATTACTCTGTATTTGAACCAAAGTGAACGAGAATTAAACTGGACTCTTAGTCGTTATATTCGGTGATAAAAATGCCAAGCCTACAGAATGTACGGTATAATTTGCTATTACTACTGAATAGTAATTTCTTCCAACACTTACACAATGCATTTCTCCCTAGCTATTGGAGCGGAATTTTATTAAAAAGGAAAAGGAAAAAAAATCCTAAAAACCGCCTTCACCTCCCCACATCCTCATTAGCGGTTAATGGGATTCATTCTATTGTGCCAATGTGTTAACTTTGCACTTTTCTTTCACAGCTTCCTGTGCTATTTTGTATTTTTAGGTTGAGGTGGATAGCAGAACCATCAGTCTTAGAGGCAAAGAGAATGTACTGATTTGGATAATAGTATTTTGACATGCTGGCCTTTTGGACTTAGGAGTGGAGGACATTAGCAGGGAGAAAGAAAAAACATCTCACCAATAACTTAAAGTGATATTGTGCCATGCCACCACCTCAGTCCCTCGCTTTGGCATAGACTCTGCCATTGAAAGAGAGCGCTGAGCCAGGCTTGGCACAGCGGATCTGCTGTCCCAGAGGTAGGCCTGCTCTTCTGCCTCTTTATGCAGAGTTACTATCTTGCTAATTGATCTTCAGTTCTTCCCTATACCACCAGCCTGCAAACAGGAGCAAGCTCCCTCCTAACTCTGCTGCGTTAGTTGACATGTGAAAGCAGATATCAAAGTTTAGACACTTAACTTTGTGCTTAGTTATCTAGTGTTATATCTAACTGAACTGCCAAAGTTAGGAGTATAATTGTCCTCCTTAGCCAGTGAGAAGAGAGAAATTCCTCCAGAAGGTCATCATCCTGCACACCTTCAGCACAGGTTATAGGATGCAGTGAACAACCCTTGGAAGTTCTTATCACTTACTCTTAAAACTGGAGGGAGTCACTACAACTAGTCAAGCTTAAACTGCTCTAATTCCGAGGGAGCTATTTGGCTGAGATTAACTCAATGTCCCAAATTCTACATTAACAAGAAAATCATATGGTATTCTATAAACTGGGGGCTTGCATTATGAAATTCATAAAATACTGTAAAAAAATGCTAACAGGATAACAAACTGCAAAAGATTTTATAACCTGTGATAAACACACAGCTATCACAGGATACGGGTGGAAAAAGGAAACAGAAAATTTCATGTTCCACAGTCCTGGAAGCAAGAGCATCCTACTTCCTTTTTAAGAAACAGTTAACAATGGCTATAGATGGCCAGTAGGAAGGAAAATAAAATGAAAAAATAAAAGCAAGAGTCAAACAAAGACTTTGCAAACTGTAAGACCTTGAGAATCCTGTCCAATGAAAAGAACTCCTGTGAGGCTTATAGTTGCAGGGAATCGGGTCTGAGCTGCATGTGGAACATTAGTTTAGTTCTGTCTGCCTGCTAAATAGATTAAAAATAAATATGTATGTATATAATTTCAAAACAACAACTTCCTATATTGGTTTGAAAATTATCTGTGGAATATGTTTGATGTAAATTGATGGATAAATATATTCAGAGGGTCCACAACAATTTCACACAATATTTGTTGACAAACAAAGGGACTATGCCTAATGACCACAAGTATGTCAGCACCTGAGGACCTCAACACAGTAAGAGACCCTCAACATAAGAGCAAACAAACAACCCTAAACCAACAAAAACATTTCTCACTTGAAGAAAAATTACATATTTATGAGCTAGTAAAGGTAATAGTTTTTACCAACATCAATCCACAAATTTTCCTTTGAGTCATTTTTCTCAATTATTTTCCTCTCTGAGGTTTTTTTTAGAATTTTTCCTTCCCCCATCCTCCCCAGCTTCCATTCTATTTATCTAATTATGACTCTTTGTTTCTTGATTCCAAATGCAACAAAAATGCAAACCAATATTTCCCACTTGGCTGGAATCAGAGTGAACCAAACCTTGGAAGTGTAGAGGTGTACCTGTGTGGATAGAAACCTTTAAGTTATATTTAATAAACTGAATCCTAAATTCCAAGCTGATAAACAACACAATGCTGATTCACATCACCTGAATTTCTAACATCAAAGCTGAAGTATGAGCAACTTTTTAAACTTTTGCATGCTTATCTGAATTGAATATGTTAACATGAATTCGAAGTCTTCCAACATCAAAAACATGTCAATATCTCTGAAAGCATATCACACTCCAGAGGATGCTTGGAACTCCATTAATCTGTTATCAATAAACAGGATTTTATTCCCTGCTATGAAAAATGATTAGTGACCCTTGATGTGGAAGACAGAAATCAAGCGCTTCTGAGTGAAGACAATAAAACTGATTTTAGGAACAGCTTGATATCTATTTTGACCAAAAAGAGGATAAACCAGGACTGCTGGTGCTGGAACCTCTTCTCTTTGCAAAAAAAGCTATTCTTTTTAGAGAAAAGGAAAAGCTCCTCCCATGGGACAAGGGTACAGCAACATGTTTGGAAGGTTCACTGCTCAAGACAGACATTACTGGAAAGAGCAAGGCCGCAAATGCTGGAGCATATACAGCGATAAAAGGAGAGCGTATAAATAAAGTGCAGGCAGGTGAAGACAAAGCTATGGACTCATAAAAAACCCTCAGTAAAATTAGTCGCTGTCCTTGATAATAGAGGGAACTAAAGATTACACCCATTTTGCAAGTCTGAGTTACTCTTTATTGGTCGTGTTTAACAATAAGTTCCTTGTCCCAATTATATACTTTAAAAATTAATTGTGCACACCCAATTTCCTGTCCCACTGCTGCCACTGCATCACTGTTGCACGAGGTACCTGTTTATAGCTAAATGTCCATCTTACCAAGGGCTTTAGGGTAACATGGTTATAAATTTTAATAGACACTCTGAGAAGAATGTGAAACAAACAAACCCCAGCCCTGGTGCTTTTTTTTTTTTCCCCCCCCAGTAATCTCTCTGTTTTAATAAAAGTTAATCTACATTCAAAGTGGAGGCTTGGCAGTTTGCAGCTAGATGAACAGAATCAAAGGCTTTGTGGGGAGAAAATTAACTGATGAAATTTTCTATGGCAAAGTGTATGAGGTAATAGCATAGAAGACACAGATTCTGGGCTCTGTGGTGTAGGTCTATTAAATTTACTGTTGTAAACGCTTGAGGGAAGACAGGAGTTCCTCCATCCATGTTCAACAGGGCTCATTAGTTCTTGCACAAAAACACAAATTCATGGTTGTAGAGCTCCAGAGGGGAGCTGACTATAATCTGCCCATCCATGTGGCTGGTTTATATGGGTGGAGTTCAACAAGTCTATATACACCCATGGCTATAAAAGTAGTTATCTATATGGACATTTTGGGTGGGATTCAGCTCCAGATTAAGAAACCTACATTAGGTGTCTCTGTGAGAAATTTTTCCAAGCTTCATGATCTTCACTGATCTCCCAGTTTATTTGCTGACATAGAGGACTATAGCACATTGAAATGGCCTTTTGGTTTCCCACCTAGCCTCCTCTGTCAGGAGGGCACATAAAATTAATTTACGTACAGGAAACCTGCAGTGGGACTCATCACCTATATTTAGATCTCTGTGATGAAGTTATCTATGAATCCCACTCCTGCTATAGAGTCCTACTAAGGTATCCTATATGCTCGCCCTCTTCAAGCTGGCCATTGGGCTTACTAATGACTACACAGCCAATGAATTTTGGTAGCTGACATGCAGTCTTCTACATAGACAAATGCTTACTGAGACATGGTTTACTAACACTGACAGTTTATGTGTAGTACATACACATCATTTAGCCCCCCAACTCATGATATTAGACAAGTCGATGTGGTTTCTTTCCTTAAATTGCCCAAGTAAGAAAGTATCAAATACACCAGACTCAAGGGAAGAAGTTTTATTCTTGAGTAATATACATGTTTGTCTTCAGTGGTTCCAGATTCCTCATTTGCCTCATCTAGGATGGCTATTGCTAAGAAAATGAAGTAAAAATTACTGTGCCACTTTAAAAGGAAAAAAAGAATATTAAAGAAAATTCATAATATAGCTTGAGAGGGCAAGTTCTATAAAATGCTCCCTAACTGCACAGAACACATTAAAATTGTAATATTCTATGTCCTTTTGGGCTTTTGGGAAAAGTGGGTTGTCCCCTGAATAGTAGAATAAATGAAGCCTGGTTTCCTATGTTTGTTCTGCTTGAGATTAAGCTCTCTAACAGCTAATAATGTGCAAATTCTGACTGATAACTTTTGTCACTTCATGTTCACTCCTAAACTTTCTTGTTATGGGTATTTTTTAAGGTCCAAGAAAAATCATGTGTACAAAATACAGGAAAAACATTGCTCTTTTGTTAAACTTCTCTAAAATTCAAATATTGGGTCAAAGCTACTGGAGAGGGAAAATAGGGAGACAGACATACAGATGCAGATACACAGACACGATTGCAAATGCCTGATTTCCTTAGGGAATCACGCTCATATTGCAGATATGAGTCAGAACTCTTTTATCTTCCTCTGATCAGATTTGCTCACATCTTTTCTATTTGTATGGTATTGCTGGCCCCAGAAACAAAACACAGTTTTAGTTGAATTGAGAGACACAAGCTAGTGCAAAGTTTAAACAAAGATATCTAATATTACTGGGAGTCCTTTCTTGAAATGAGTTTTTATGACGAATGCAATGTCGTATGTGTGCCTGGACTGACTTCCAGACACTCATCCTGTTTCTCCCACCGCAAATTTAAATTGTCTAATTTTGTTGAATTTAATTTTAATTTGTGTTTGGTTCAGTTCCTTGCTGCAAACTGTTCACTGAACAAGACCAAGATTTTCAGAAACCCTACTGTCAATAAGAAGCACCAGCTTTTGTTGAGAAAACCAGAATATAATTGTTGCTTCGAGTATTTCAAAGATAAAACTCAACAATTAAGATTTGAAATAACATAACTGCCAAATACATCTCATTATTTCAGCGTAGGTAGCAGCGCAACAAGAAAAGGGTCAAATATGATTTCAGATAACATAAGAAAATCTTGTTTCTTCAGAAGAAGTCAGCTTTTGTTTCTTTCTAACAGATGTGTATGTACCAACTTAGTATCACCTCCAGAACCCACCAAAATTCTGTGAAAATCAGGGAACTGGCCATCTTATTTTGGTCAGTATTGGAGAAATTACATTTGTGTATTTCAGTTGAAGTTACTGTTCTGAAGTATCCCGTTGCTTGAGCTGAAGGGAAGGGGAGAGAACTGAAGGGAGGGGTGCGGAATGGCAGGGAGGGGATGGGAGAAAAGGAAGGAAGGAAGGAAGGAAGGAAGGAAGGAAGGAAGGAAGGAAGGAAGGAAGGAAGGAAGGAAGGAAGGAAGGAAGGAAGGAAGGAAGGAAGGAAGGAAGGAAGGAAGGAAGGAAGGAAGGAAGGAAGGAAGGAAGGAAGGAAGGAAGGAAGGAAGGAAGGAAGGAAGGAAGGAAGGAAGGAAGGAAGGAAGGAAGGAAGGAAGGAAGGAAGGAAGGAAGGAAGGAAGGAAGGAAGGAAGGAAGGAGAAACAGTAGAAGCCGATTATTGGATCACCTGTTTTATTAAACACAAGTCAGTGTATTGAGTCACACAGTGCAAGCGGGGTTACAATATGAATAAAAATACACAGAAATCACAGAATGATTAATACAAAACAATCCTTTCTCCCATTAAGTCAGGCTTTTAAGATATTTTTTTTCTGAAATCCTAAATATAAATAAATAAATGAAAAAAAAAGCACACAGTATATTTTTGCACTGGAAAAAAATCTGATTTTGAATGTGATCTGGCTCAGATGTTCAGTGAGAATGGAAATGGAAGTCTGCATCTTAAGGAATCGTATGGATTATATAACAAAATGTCCTCAGACAAATGCTAGAAGGGGAAAAAAAAACCCAACCCAGAAAGAGAAAAGAAACATAATTTAGTGCTAGTTGCTAGACTGAGCAAAAGGAAAAGAGGCTGTGTTTAGTGTCACTGAATTCAGTAAGTGATTACATGGCACGTGGTTTGTTCAGGACCGAGCGAGTGATCTACAGCCTATGTTCTGCAGGAGGTCAGAATGGAGATTAAAGTGACCTTTTCTAGCCTCAAATTCTATGAATCCAGGTCTGAACCCAAGGTCCCAAAGGAAACTAAGCGACGATATGGAGTCTTTGGGGTAAGCCAACCTATGGTTGATGGATGGTTTTACTTCTTTATTTCCATAGAGTCCCCTACCACATTACTCACACAAAACAACTTTCTCACTTGTGACATTCAAAACTTTTACAGGCAAAGGACCAATATGTATACATAATCACAAGTACCTCTAGGCTGAAAATGAGAAAAAAGTTTGAAACTACCGGGTGATACAGTTTCTGCAGCCACTTCCCAACCAAAATAGTGGGACAGGAATGCATTTGAAGATGGAACTTCATGGACAAGAATAAAAAAAATTATGACCTGCAATAGCAGTTCAGAAGATTTGCTCAAGCTTTGTTATTTATGTTCCTAACTCCTTGGAAATGACAGTACAGGTTTTCCAGCATCACTTAATGACGGAGACCCAAGAAACTTTTCTGTGTCCAAGGTGAGCTGAATTCTGCAGGAGCAAGCACTCCCTTAAAACCTTCGTATCAAAACTCGTGGTAAAAAAGGGAAAGCTGCATGAGTTGTTTGGAAAAGCAAATCACCACTTCAGTCGTTGTGTCCCCTTTCCTCCCTCTCTCCCTTGTTAGTTAGCTGTCTTCATGGCCCTTTATTTACATGGCAAGTATTCACTGGGCTAGGTACATCAGCCTCAATTTCTTCACTGAATCTACCTGTGTACTTTCACACTGGGGTAGACAGAGAGAATATTGGCATAGAGAGGGTTAATCCTGAAAGACTACAAGGGGAAAAAAAACCTGTGTAGAGCGGGAAATTAGTCAGCAGAGACCTGACAAAGTGCTTCCTACACATGCTGTTCTGTCAGGCTGCACAGCTTCTTCTGCTTCAGAGGTAATTACATAGATTTTCTGTCTTGTACTTGCAAAAACACAGCACAGCACTCCAGCACTGCTTGTAGCTCAGTGCTTCAGGGCTCCAGCTGCATGGGGCTGGAAAATGTTTACACAATTTTTTTTAAGATTTTTAAACCACAATAAGGGATGGGGTTAACTCTTCATCTGAGGGGGGAATGAAAGAGTCCCCTCTGAAGCTGGACATGAGAGGAGGGGAAGACTTCCTTGTAAGGCAATACAATTATCTCTTTCTTGGAGAAATGGTTTCTGCCATACTGTAAATCATCTTTTTTTTCTGAATGGTTTAACTAGAGGGGAAGTCAAAAGAATTTGGACATTCATCTGGATTTCAAATTCTGACTCTTTCAGATCCAGAATCTTAATTTTAAACTCATTGCTACTTTTGTTTATTAATTTTATGTGTCCCATTAAGAAATGTGTCCATTCTTTTTAATTTGACAAATACACAAATATACATATTCAACATATAGACAATGTGCTTATCAGTAAAAATAATACATGTGAATATGTATATTCCCCCTTCATTACTTTGATGTGCTTCAATAATTGCTTCGTTAATGCAGTACTGAGATGGGTGTTTCAAATCATATATAAAATTCAAATCTAAATATTCAAACTAATACTTACGACATGCACTTTCATTAGGTTTTGTGACAAATGGAACATCCAGATTGTTTTGAAAAGACATTTCTATATTTAAGTATAAACTTAATGTCTTTTTCTATCATGGATCTGTTTATAGTGTTGTAATCCTCACTGGCAAATACGATACAGCAGATTTATATATGTTCAACTCTATATACAAGGCATAAGACAATGATGAAAACTATAAACATTAGAAAAAATTAACAAACAAAAATAACAACAAAACACAAACCACAAGATTCAGGGTGAAAGGGACTTAGAGTGTCTACCTGATCACTGTACCTTGAGATGGGAGAAATTTTTCTTCTGTTGCCTATGACACATGGTTGTCACAGAATCACAGAATCACTAGGTTGGAAAGGACCTTCAAGATCAAGTCCAACCATTAATCCAGCGCCACCATTGTCGAATGTCTGTATAAAAGCTTCCAGACAGGCAATGCCAAAGTTTCCCTATCTTCACCATTAGAAACACACTCCCGTTGCTTTTGCTACATCTTCTTTCAGTTATCAAATGGAATTGTCCTTACCCATAATGCAGAATTCCATTCCTCTGTGGCACTGCCTTCAGAATGGAAGAAATGACCCTCATTCTTCCCTCATCTTTCTCTTTCTTTGACTAAACAGTCTTTATATTTTTCCACACTTGTCAAGTTTTCCAGACTTCTGACTATTATTGAGATCCTCAGGAAACACTCTTAAAACCTGCTTCTTGTACTGCAACACTTAAATGAAGCAGATAAATTGAAATGTACATTTTAAAAGATTAAAACCAAGGGGAATTTTATCTTAGTTTGTATTTGTTTATTCATAAAAAGAAAAAAATCTGGTTAATTATGGCAATGGAGATCTGATTCATTTCTTAAGTATTTCTTCAATAAAAACTGGACAAGTCATTGGCTTGAGTCACATCTTCACTATGAACACAGCAGGACATTATCACAGTTTTTGTCTACATTGATACTTGATTTTAAAACCTACAGGAAGGGTTATGTAACTAAATGCACTACAAAAGCCTGAAATAATGAAATCATCAAATTTGATTCAAGTTCAAGAAGTTGGTTTTATATTTCAGTACTCAGAATGTTTTTTTTTTCTTTTTTTTAATTTCTATCATGTTTTTCTTCATCACTATCATGACTTATGTACCCTTCTTATACTCCTTCAATCTGTCATCTCCAAAGACAAACAGTTCCTTTTCATTGGTGGCAGATACTTGGCTCCTAAACAATTTCTCTTCTCATTGTGACCTTGCTACAGGCTGGGATATGAAGGGGAGGGAAGGGAAAAGGAAAAAGGAAAAGCAAAAAAAAAAGAAAAAATGAAAAAGGACAAAGAGAAACACTACTAAGGGACAAAGGTGAGGTCCGACCTCAGTCCTTTAGAAAATGTCAGCTGATTTGAACAGGAATGGTACGAGTCACAAGGGAGGATGAAAACAAGGTTTAATCATTGCATTTCAGGATGGTGGCGGCTTTTTTTTCAGGGATTGGTATTCTCAGGAGACATTTCTCACCTTTTTTTCAGGTACACACGTTTTTCCGTGTGGACAGAAGGTGAGAAGCTGACAGCATAACTTCAGCACTGGTAATAAGAAAGATTTTCTTTAAAGCAAACACTAAGAATTTATGTTTTGTCTAGACAATCTCAATGAAGTTGTATACTAGATAATTCCAATGAGGAAATGTGCTCACTGTGCTCAGAAATAAAAGCAACTCTACTTGATTAAAGGAATTTGCATCCTGACTGGTTAATAATAATTCCCTCTAAACTGAGAGGAGGGATTTATTTTCTTTGTTTTTTAAGGAATACGTTTATTAGGGAGATTAGACACTTAGATATAAAACATAAGAAATCATGAAAGTGAGGGGAGAGACAAAAAGGAAAACCAAGATGCACCCACTTCCACTATGGATTGAGATAATAAGTGTATGTGAATCCAGTTCCTACAACAGCTGAGGCAATCATACTTCGTAATGATAATTAATATGGATGTCTAAGTAAGAGGGATATCCTACCTCAATAACTAAAAAAAAAAAAAAAGAGAGAGAGAAAAAGCTGTTTAATGGAAAAACAGTCTTTATCACACCATAAAAAATGGTCATTTTCAGGGTATAGCACTCTTAGAGTTCAACTCTCTTTTACGTATTAAAAAAAAAAAATCTGTGAGCATAGCTCTTGTAAGAGCCCATAGAAAAGGCAAGTGGCAAACAGAGTCAGAGGGGAAGCAGCTTCAAGCAAAAGTTATTATTTCTCCTCTCTTTGTGGGTTTAAGCCTAGATTGGATTGTGTTGTGTTTGAAGTTTTGTGTTAGAGGATATTGGACATGTGTTGTTACTCCCTGTCATTAAGGTTAGTTTTTATTGCTAGAGTGCAAACCTGCTCTCTGTGTTCTGTAGGCCTTTTATATCTACATAGTCCTTTGGTTTCATCATTTTACTTTCATCAGGAAGGTATTCAAAACGCTATCTAAGCAATGCATATTTATTTGCTGAAAGCATATTGTCATACAATGTCAGTTTAGAAGTGATCATCCCAGCTACCACTGGTAAAATAAAATGCACTTCGTTTTGAATGAAGTTTAATAATTTCCATCATGAATTTTGGACAAGAAGTAGAAAGCCGAGGCTGTGAAAATGTTCTCTGCAATATCACAGAGCATGTACAGGGCTCTATTTTCATACAAGCTTTGATAGTTTCTCTTCATGAAAGCCAGCAGAGCTGACATTAGAAATCAGATTTTATTCACAAACAGCCAGGTTTTGTTCGTAAGATCTCTTTCTGCTGGACTTGTACATTAGATTGTTTTTGAGCTCTTGAAAAATAAAAGTTAGTTTAAGCATGATCTCAGTGCAGCCCCTAGAAGACAATTAACACCACTCAAGCCATCAACACAATTGTCATTAATTGACTCCCTTGCCATAGTTCAGAAGTGTAAGGGTCATAAAGATCAGGAATATCTTGGAAGATTTATAATCTGGGGGAAAAAAGACCTTCTCTACTAGCAGTCCAAAACCTTTTTTTTTTTTCCTTTTTTTGAACAATTACGTTGTCCAAAATATAATTAGTTATTGTCTGGGGGCTTGTTTAGTTGCTCGGTTTTGAGAAGAAAAAGGGGTTACATTAGGAAAAGGAACAAGTTTCACCCTACAAGCAGCAGGGTCTGTTCACCTGCTCTTCCAGGTGGTTACAGAAGCTCAGTTTTGACTCAACACTGCAAGGTGCTGAGGCGTTCCTGGGATGTGTTGAGCATTATTATTGTTATTATTGCTTTGTCTTACATAAAGTTTCATGTGCTTTACCAAAAGTATGCCTAGCAAGGCAAATACAAACGCAGAAAACAACTGGTTATATAACAAGGTGGCAAGTCTCGTCAAAGCTGGCACATCAGATCGTTACAGAAGTGGGAAAACGATGCCATTTCCTCAAGTTCTCAGTCCACTGTTCTAACCATTGAATCGAGTTTCACATTCATTTCTTTATAGCCACATGTTACATGAAAAATAATAGCTGCAAAATGGGGGAGAGAAAGAGAAAAACTAAACTGTAGAAAAAATATTTGCTTTTCACACTACGTATGAGGGCATTACTCACGAGGCGTATGGGGTTTTTGTTTTATTTTTTTGTTAACTGGTTGACAGTATCCATTTAAGAGGCTGAATTTTATTAGGATAGCTTGAACAGCAACATCTAAGACAAAAAGAAATGTGACACAAAACAGTTATAAAAAGATTCATAGAAAAATAAAGGAGTCTCTTTTTGTTTGGTTTAGTTTTATTTTTCTGCTAAGATTGCATACCCTATTACTTCCACTTGTTACTAAGAAGAAGGAAAAAAAAAAGATAACTCATATCTAAAGAAACATCGATTTCAGTATATTTTCAATTCAAATAAACAGTCTACCTTCAACAATGAAATTCATAAAAGAAATAAAAATGGCAGGTTTTTTTCTTTCTTTACTTTCCTTCTTTTATTTATATAACCACAATCAGACAAACTATAATGCTATCTAAACAACTATACACATTAAGAAACAAACATAGATCAATAGCTATAATTTGACACACATACACTGTTCACTGCAAAAACATCAATAGTACAAAAGCTTCATGGGCATAGCTGGGAAAAATCTGTTCAGTAGATGGTGTTGGCAGAAGATTAAATAACCGCATTTCAGAAAGAAGAAAAAAAAATTCAATGAAACTGAGTGTGTAGTGGAGGTGCAGGTACTCTGAGCTAAACTGTTAGGATTAAAAATAAGAAAATTATCTTTGTCTTCCAGTCATTCAATTACTTCATGAACAAATATTTTGGCTTGGATCTCTGATATTCAAATATATACTGTCTTTCTATCTGCCAAATGACTGCTATTGAAAGACAAGAAAACAGGAAATTACTTGTGTTGGATGACAGTATCTTGAGCTGCTATATGCTATCCCAACCACGATGAAGAGGCAGATGGAATATTCTATAATCAGCTGGGACAAGTCTCACAGTCGCTATCCCTTGTTCTCATGGGGGACTTCAGTTTACCAGATGTCTGCTGGAAATACAATACAGCAGAGAGGAATTAGACTGGGAGGTTCCTGCAGTGTGTGGAAGATGATAACTTCCTGACACA
>NW_010556681.1:0-8011 GCF_000687285.1 Phaethon lepturus | reverse complement strand
GGGCAGAGTGTGAGGAGTCCTCCCCTGAGGGCGAAGCAGTGGCAGGGGCAAGGTGTGATGAACTGACCACAGCCCCCATTCCCCGTCCCCCTGTGCAGCTGAGGAAGAGGAGGTAGAGAACATGGGGAGTGAAGTTGTACCTGGGGAGAAGGTGTTTTTAAGATTTGGTTTTATTTCTCATTATCCTGCTCTGATTTAATTGGTAATAAATGAATTTTTTTCCCGTGAGTGGTGTCCCTGTCCGTATCTCGACCTATGAGCTTTCCCATACATTTTTTTCCCAGCTGAGGAGGGGAGAGAGAGAGCAGCTTGGTGGCCACCTGGCCTCCAGCCAGGGTCAACCCAGTGTGTTCCTGTAGTATGCAAATAATCTTTTAACTTACGGCCTGCTGAAGTTCAAGCTCTTGTGCGGTTGTTTCAGGGGACTGTAGCAGTTTCACTTGCATCAGCCTGTTCTGTAGTAAGTTGATTGTATTTATCCCTTAAAGAAATTCTGTCTTCTGTCAGTGGACCAAGTACTTCATTCTAGTTACTTTGGAGCAGCATTATTACTCTTCTGGTAGTCAGGTTTTTTTGGTGTGGTGATGGTGTTTGTTTGTTGGGGGTTGTTTTTTCTTTTTTCCATTTTAATTTTCATAGTAGCCTAGGGCCCTCTTCGATTCCACTGTGAAAATCTGATTTTTAAACTGGAGCTTGTTGGAATTAATTTTTTGAAAGATTATAGGTAGGAAGCAACTAGGTTTTCTCACTGGATTGCAGCCTTGTCTAGTCCGTATGTGATAAATTTTTTTGAGGAGGAAAATTGTTAGCCAGTTTCAAAGCAAAAAAAAAAAAAAAAGGGTGTTTTAATTTTTTCTTTTAAAACTGTGTTCAGGAAGTTAATTTTGGTCACTTCTGAATATTGTTAGTAGATTTCTTTAATTGTGCTCTTTTGGAGATTGGTGCTTAAATTCTGAAGACAGTGATTAGCATTTGTTTTTCTCTGTTTCAGGTTTTTGATTCAGGTTATAATTTTGTAGCATTTTCTTATACCACCATAACTTTGTGAGCAGTTTGTTCTGGGGGGGGTGTGTGTGTACATAAACATCACTTAAAAATTTTTTTTTTTCCTTGGGCTTGGCTTAAAAAAACCCCAACAAAGTACAGCACTGATGACTATGTAACATCGTGGAAAAAATTTCCTTCATGGTTCAGGCATTTGTATGTTTTCTGCTGGCATGTTGCCTCGTGTAACTGAAATACAGATATGCATTTTATTAAAACGGCATAGTTCACCTGGGCTGGTCCTGTCATGTGAGCGTGTGTGTTTGCTGGTGATCTAAGTGCTCCACCTGCCTTCGGTTTGTTTACCAGGAAATCAAGACGTGCACACTGCAGGAAGCACTATTTGACCCGCTCCGACAGTATCTCATTACAATAATTGCTAATCTCTGAATAAGACAGCCATGTTTTGTGTGTAACACAGAGGGAGGTTGTGGTAGATTTTAGATGCTTCCTCAAAACCAGCTTTGTAAATGCTTGCTTGAATTTCGTTTTCAGGGTAGCTTTTGACAATAGACATCTGGCGACCTTTGGGCTCAGCAAAGCTCGAGCACGACAGCATGTGTTCTCTCTTCCTTCTTGACTGAAAAAAAAAAACCCCAACAAAACAAACCAACACCAAAACCACGGCTTGTTTTGGAGTGCTGTCATTGCTGAGTAGCGACAGGATAATGGCTACTTCCTGATTAAACCACTCGCCACAGTAAGCTGTTAACGTTCTGTATCTGTTCTTCTGTAATGCCAAGTATTCAGTGCTTTTCTTCTGTGCTTCCTTCCCTCTCCCTCTCCCTCCCTCTCCCCCAGGTAAAGAGTTTGAAATGTTTATAGATTGAAGAAAGAATATATAGAGTCACAACTTTCAGTTATTTTTATATTCTAAGACACAACTACTGCTATTTGATGCTTATCTGATAGTAGTGATGAGCAAATATATCTGATTTGCATGAGATTGGGAAAAAAACCATTAAAGTCTGTTTAGGTGTTAGACAACTGGTATTAGCTATGAAAAATTCTGATGAATACTCATTGGACAAATACAGTGACATAAAATGCGTGTTTCATGCACATTTTGAAGTATTGGTATTTCATAGCTTATTGTTACCACTTGCAAAACTGTTTCATGTCTAACATGAACTTAGTTTTCAAATAAAACAGCTTTTTTGTGAGTCTTTCTTATATGTATAGGAAATGTTGTGCTGTTTTTATATTTGTTATAGTTGATGAGATTTTTTACTTCAAGTAATTTCTTGGCTTTTGCTGATGAGGACTAGGCGGATGTGACAGCTATCACTCAGTGCACAGGTCCAGTTTTATTTTGCTCCAGGGTATCAGTCTAACAGATTTTGTATTGTAAAAGGATGGTTGCAGTGCATTTTTGGTCTTACGTTGCTCTGTTAAATGGGTCTACAGTGACCTTTTTTTTTTTTTTTTTAAAGTTAGTCTTATGTTAGGCTGGTATAAGTGGCATAGTATTTGCAATAGTGTTGTATGTACTGCGACAAACATTACTAAAGTTCTATACCAGATAATACCATTGCATGTTCCGGGTTATTTTGTGAAAGTTTAGAAAGGTGCTAATTCAGACTTTGCAGTTCCAAGATAAATTCTTGTTAAAATAATATTGTGCTCTTGGTACCAAAGATGACTTGTCCTTTTTTTCTTTTTTTTTTGGGGTGGGGGGGGGGGGGGGGGGCCTGACACAATGTCCACTTTTTCTATTACCATATCTTAATATGGAAATAAAATTATGTACAGTTTCATTTAGTAAATGGAGGTATCCACTGGGTTGGCAGATAGTGGAACTGAAAACGAAATCTTGAGAAAAATTATTCAAGTGAAAAGAAATAGATATTTTCATAATAAATAGTTAAAAGAATAGATACTTTCAAATTAAATAGCCCTTATTAAAAAACTTGTAAAGTAGACAGTATATACAAGAAATCTTTATTTACACTGTGAGAAAAATAAGTAGGTGAGGAACAGAGGTGGTGTTCCTCCACCTTGGGGTAGAGAGAGGTTTTTGGAGATGCTTGACCTGTTAGTTCACATGGGTGGTTTTGTATGGAGAAAAGGGTGTGGCCAGTAGAGTGGCTAGAGCGTGTAGGTACAGGTCTATTTTGAGGGGAACGAGGCAGGAAAAATGCCATGGGTCTTCGTGGAGCCACCTCTTCTCCAGGCTGAACAATCCCAACTCTCTGCCAGTCAGCATTCCGTATGAAACTGTGACCTCTTCATATTGAGAGCATTAACTGCAAAATAAAGGTTTCATAGGATAGCCTTAGGTATCTTACACATGCACGCTGCCTCCCTTTCAAGCCCTGTACACTGGCTATTTAATTTGAAAGACCTGTGACCTGCAGTACTGTTCTATACTAATCCCTCTTTCAAAACAATATTCCATTAACTTTTTTAACAAAATACTGAATTGCTCCTGTCACTAGATAAATTTTGTATAATTTCGTGTTCTAAATAGGTTACAATATTGACAACGTCTAAGAAATCTTCTAACTTGAGTGCCAGCGAAACATGCGTATCGTCTTCCAGCAGGCTTGCGCTCCTTCACTGTCTATCTGGCTTCTTGTACCCCTGGTCAGTGTTTTCCAATTTCCTGCAGTCCTGGTGTCATAAAAATGTTTCCCTTGCTGTTTTTAATCTATAGAGGCTCTTAAAGGCAAAGCTCAGTGCCTCACAGCTGAACTGGTTGGCTCAAAGCTAGAGCTGAGCTTACTTGACAAAACTCTCTTCCTGTAAAATGGGAGGGACGGCCCTGATGGGTGCTGCTGGAGCTTCTGGTTCATGGGCTGCCTTCAGCTCTGCCTCCCGCAGGGAGAGGGAAGTGGTGGGGGCAGCTGCAGCCGAGGGATGCAGCTGGATCCTAATCCAGGGAACAGCCGTAGGTCACCACTATGCAGGTCTGGTTGCCATCCTCTCGAAGCGAATGCTCTGTGGCAGGAGTTGGGGCTGCTTAGGCTTCCTTCTGCCCCACCCTGCAGAAGAGCTGCAGTTTCATCTGTTCCTCAGATACGACCCTGAGGTACCAGCTTGCCTTTGCAGAGTGCCTTTAAATTCTGAAAGGATGGTCTCTGGGAATACTGTGTATCATTGTTAATCCGTAAGTGATTATGAAGCTTTGCCAAAAAAATAACACCTGATACAGCTAAAATGTATTTTAACTAGTATCCTTTAATAATTTAGGAGAATAAAATGTTTACCATATGGCTTTGTTAGAAGCCTGAAATCTAGACACATACTCTGACACGTACTTCTGTTTTTGTGGGTGGAAGTAGGGATGGTTTATTATCTTGTTTCTCTCCAGTATGAGGAAATAAAAATACATTCTGTTTGTTTTTTTTCTTTATGTCTAACCACTTCCTTTAAGTTTGTAAATAACGTTGTAATGTCAGATTTGCATCTGCTTGGTGTGTAGGAATAATATTTTGAATGGAGTCAGCAAGGATAGACTTCTGACATGGTAATAGCGGCTGTGACTTCTGTTGAGGCTTGGTTTTATTTTGTTGTATCTTAAGAAACCCATTATTATTCCTTCTAGTTACTCTGGTAAACTTCACTGGACTTTTTTTTTTTTTGGTGGTGTTTATTTGTTTTGTTTTATTTGGTTTTGTTTTGTTTTGCTTAAATGTCTCAATTTCTTAAAAGATCATAATGCCTTAAAACTGGAAGATACTTTGGAAATGAGGGAGGTTGCAGTGATGAAGCTGACTTATTCTGTGCTACACTAGCCATTGATTTACTTCCGTCTAGAACTGCTTCTGGGTTTCGGAATAGCTACGTGAGT
Organism: Phaethon lepturus; assembly: GCF_000687285.1. NCBI lineage: Eukaryota > Metazoa > Chordata > Aves > Phaethontiformes > Phaethontidae > Phaethon > Phaethon lepturus. Next base: position 3,174 of record NW_010556681.1, on the reverse strand, counting down.
GGAGCAACATGAAAATGTGGAAACCAGTTATTGATGTCTCTGCCTTGCTGACTCAGACTATTAGCGGGAACCACTTCATTCCTGCTAGATGACACTACAAGGTGCGTAAGAGTTCCAAACTGAGGAATTAGCATTCCTCAATGATAAGTTTTTTAATCAAGGTGCCAAAACTTGCTTAATAACATGAGAGGCTGATAGACTTCTTCACTATCATGTGGACTAAAACTAGTCTTTGCTGGCATTGAAGAACTGAATGTACAGTTTCCATGTTTGGCTTTTTCTCTTTTTATTTAAATGTAAAACAATGTTAGAATAATGAGACTGAAATTTGGTGCTATTCTAAAACAAAATCAGGACCAAGTGCAAAGCCTGAGGCTGGTACAGGTACACATTCAAAAGATTTGTTTCTTCTGAATGCTTTTATGGAACTCTGATTTGGAACTCATCCCTCATCTGAATATGGTCGTTTAGTTTTACCAAGTCTTATAGAATAGTATCTTAAATTGTTAGTATGAAAAAACTTAAAAAGGCAAAACAAAAACCCAAACCCAAAAGAAGTAGCGGCTAATGCAGACTTCAGACCATTTATTATGAAGGAATTTGATTAACATCCTTGCCACTTCTTACTCGTTGGAGTACATGAGGTATTATGGTAGTCTTGTGACAAGTGTAGGACTGTAGGGTAAAGGAATCCTTTTCCTGCTCCCTTATTCTTTGAAAGATTATAGGAGGATGCCCATTAATTAATTCTGTGTTGATTACTTTGACTCATGTGGAGTTCATACACATAAATAGATATTTGGGTTTGTAGTTATTTCTTCCCAAAATTATCTTTCCCTCTGCTTATGCTTTTAAAGTTTAAGTGTCTGGATTGACATTTTTCTCTGCCTGCTCATTTTTTTTTTAATGTTTGTTTTTTTTTCCCTCAACATGAAGCAAAATAATACCAGGTGGGCAAAAGAGGTTGTTTGTAGTGAGTTTTTTGGAGAGGTTTTTTATATGTATGTATGTATGTTAGGGCAGATACATTAGGTTTCACAAAGTTAGCCTTTGTTTTAGTGCCTTCTATCATTTTTTGGCAAAGATAGGCAAGGTTCAGTTACGGAAATACTAAGCAGCATGTTTGGCACAAGCATAAATTTTAACACTCTAGAATTTTAACAATTCCCAGACAAACGGCAGCTTTTACTATCAAAAGTTCAGCAGAGCATTTCCTCTGTACGTTTTTCTCAAACTCTGTTGGTGCCCGTAATGGGAGCTGAGCCTAGATTCTGAGTCTGAGGAGATGAAGTCTGGCTTTTGAACCTTGGGAATAGGTGAACAATACAACGGCTATACTGGTACTAAGTTTCTGAGTGACAAAAAGCAGAAAGGCAGAAACTGTGCTTCTGTCAGTTTTGAGAGTTAGGTCTTGGAAAAGCACAAAAAAAGGGCATTGACTTCAGCTGTCCCAGATTTCGAACTTCTTGGCTACAGTGTGTGTTTCGCTGTTGTATTCCCTGTTTAGTTCTGTATCTGCTCTGAGACAGCTCTAATAGAGTTAAAATGCTTGAAGTTACTAGCTTGTGCAAATGCACTGCTATATGGTTATTGGTAGGAGATGAAGAAACAGATTTTGAGATTGAAAGGATTTCTTGAGCCATTGCGCAGAATTTATTTAAAATTTTTACATACTTTGACAGGATGGTTGTATGTTTCCTTAATACAAGGTGAGTTTTAACAGATATTGGAACATTAATTATCTATTAGGCTAATGTACTGTTTTATTTGAGACGTGCTGAATTCATAACATCCAATCCTCATGAAGAATACAAAAATGCTTTAGAAAATTGTGGTTAAATCATACAATAGTCAAGAATACCCAGCTGCTAAGCAACACTGCTTTCCTGTTTGTTGACTCTTTAATAATAAATGCCATAACATAACACTAAAGAAAGTTCATGTCGAGAGATGCACACATAAACAGTTGACTTCAGACTATAACTATTAAGTCAAGACGACAGTCTGCATAGGTTGCTTTTCTGTCTTTTGTCATGTAGATCTGGTGCTAATACGCAGTTAAGAGAATTTGTTTAAATATAGCTGAGCTAGAAGCTTCTTATAATTCTAGGACTTAAAAAATGTTGGATGAGACTATTTTTTGTTTCAAACTTGGTTTTCATTCATGTTTAAGCAAAATAATATATTTCAGAATGTACTGGCTGTTGTGTGTTGTGGTGTCTCCCCCCTCCCGGAGTGTTAGTCTAAAAGGTGGAAGTTTTTTTCTTGGAGTTGTAGAGCTGGAAATGGAAAACACTTTATGTAATACTAACTACAGTTATGAGGACAGGAATTTTTGAGGTATAAATGTAAAATACCAGTGTAGCTATTTGACAATAACCTTTCAGAACTCATTACAAGAAATCTAAACTTATTTTCTTGAAGGTGCACCTAAGTTACCTCTTAGTTGAATTCCATTCAGTTGAGCATAACGATGCAAAATTTGGATATTTCCACTGGGCTTTTTGTTTAGATAATAGACTGTTAGGTAAGAGACTGTTGTATACCATGCACACAACTTTATAAGCACATTGAGAACAAAATTAAGAATTAAAAAATAACGCTAGTTAAGCTCAGTAGATCGCTGATGGTAGCTAGCTACCTTAAATATTTGTTTCTACTTGCATTTAAAAATAGAACACGTTTCAGTCGAGTGTCAGTAGTAACATTTAGAATTATGTGTAAAGACTTCAGTGAGTCAATTCTGTGTTTATTTAAAAGTAGCTTATTCTGCTAAGATAATCAGGTTTAATTAAACGAGCTTTGCTGAAAGAAGAACAGTTGCTTTAACGCCCCAGTCCTCGGACAGCTGCTGTTTTGCTGCATGAATATTGTCAGGTGAAACAGAACAAAATGTGGGAATCTTTTATCTTTCCTTTTTTTCAAGCTGTTTATCTTGAAAAGTCAGTTGCAAAATATCTACTAGTAATATTTTCCAACTGTTCACGTAACAGCGCAAGAAACCATCGTGGCTTATTCAGGTTTGCTTCATCTTGATAAATCAAACGTACCGCTACGGCGCCGAGCACATCGAGGAGAGCTTGTCACGGTTCGGGCGCTCTGGGGTACCGGGCACGGCTGCTGCTGGCCGCAGGCCTCGCGCAGTCGCAGCAGGGCTTCTGGGCGCCTAGAGGC
>NW_010556680.1:0-6914 GCF_000687285.1 Phaethon lepturus | reverse complement strand
GATGTCAGAGAACTTTTAAGTTGCAGTATAAGCATCTTAATCGGATGGTCAAAATCATACTTGTGTTTCGTATCCTGCAAGCCGTCAGAACTAAACAATCGACTTTTACTGTATTAACAAACATGTAAATAAATAATTACTAAAAGCAAGTATATTTAAATAATTTAATCCAAAATAAGTGTAGAGGACTTAATCTTCTTATTACCAGAAATTAAAGTGACAAAAATAAAATGCTGTTTTGTGAAAAATCAAATACAGGATTTAAACTTTAACATTTATATTGCATTTTTCAAAGACAAATTGAATACACACTTGTGGTAAAGAACAATATACTTACATCACAATGAAATGCTCAGTAAGGATATATGGTTTTATATGACTGCTAGAAGGAATGCAAGTGAAATCTGTATTCATAAATATAGTTATTCATATATATTTATTTATATATGATGTAGTCTTTTGATGCATTCTACAGTGTAAATATTAACATTTCTGAAGTCAAACAAAAAGAGTATGTGTAATTTCATATGGAACATGCACATTAACTCAACAATCTCTTTGACTTCAGTTATAAAAATGCATGACATCTTCAGTATTTCTGACCACAGTTTTCCAACACTTTTTAGTTCTTTATAGTAATAATTTCCTGTTTTATTTGGAACAAAATCTTTAAAGTCCCTGCACTTTAGAAAACTGTTATATTAAAGTCTGAACACAGAGCCATGTAATAGAAAACTCATTAAAATATCAGGTGTTTCTTCAGTCTAAAGAATTAAAACCCTTTCAGCAAGGGGAAGTGGTAGTTCTTAAATCTGGGGAGAGAATAGTCACATTTAAACAAGCCAGAATATGATATAGAGCTCCTTATCTTGTTAGCTTAAGCTTCCCTGCCAAGTTGGCTCCATTCCTTTGTAGCTACTGTGGTGGATGGTGGCAGACTCAGGTCTTAACTACAGATTAATATGTTTTAAATACAGCTGAGCAAATAACAGAAAAAATATCCGTGAATATTAATTCAAAAAAGAATGTCTGTTTGGCTGGTTTTAATGACCCTTCCTAGCCCATTCCCATGTACCCTTGAATACTTTACATGTAGTGGCATGAAAACATATGCAATATTAAACAAGTCACATATGCTGTTATAGCTGTGATAAGGATACCAATAAGACATGGTTTGCATGAAGATGTAGTATCTTTCTTGTAGGCAAACTGATGCACTTGGGAGAAACAAAAAAATTTTTAGGTATACAGTACAGAATAAAGCCTATGTTTTTCCAAATACATTAACAGATTTAATAAAAGATCTGCTGTCTTTCAAAACCTTTGATTCTATAAGTCTTTCAATTTGATGGCTGAACTTTAGTTGATATGTTAAATATAACATTTTAAATTCATAATTTATATTTTGACTATGTGCAGTAAAGTTCTGGCTATCTAAAAGGTGCTAAACACCCTCCATTCTCCTTGTAATCACACTGAGTTAGCATGTTTGTCAACTTCCCATAGATTAACAGCTTTCCTCATAAGTGAGATTTAGGTGTTCTCCCATCTGTTTCAGGTGATCAACAATTTAGTCACTAGAGACCTAAACATTCAAAATGTGTTCATATAATCATCTTAAGCAGAAAAAAGCATCATTTTAAGCAGAAAAAAAAAATACACTAATGAGTAGGAAAGACTGAAGATAAAAATAGGCCTAACACCAGCAGTTCACTGGCAGGTGTCTTAATCTGCATTTGCAGCTGCAAATTTTCTTCTGCAATTAAACAGAAATCAGATCAATCCTTCCTTTTAGTTCCTCAAAGAAATGAAGCAGGTTCAGAATACTACCTGACAGCCCAATGCATAAAACATCTGCATTGACATACTCCTCTGGTTTGAAAACAGAAACATTTCAGGAGAATATGTTTAACTATTGAGCATTTCAGATATTGTAATAGTAATGATGTTGAGCTTTGCCTTCATTTTGTGTAGAGTAAGAAGTATCAAAACTTACTTTCCAGAAAAAATCTTTCAGGAAAGACAGTGGGAGAAATACATAATAAATAAAAACCTAAGGTACCAAATAGTCTTTGCAGTAGCTGAAGTTTTCAAAATTTAGGCAGTTCTGTACTTGCCCACTAACAGAAAATAGGTATCTAGAGCTGATTTTCAGTGGAGCTGAAAGCTACCAAGAACCAGCTTGTAAACACTAGTGCCACCAAGATCTTAGAAGCACCAAGTGTTTCTGCTCCAGTTTTACATAGAGGCTCTTTGACTGTGTGGATGAGACACAGAAACAATAATAAATGATTTTACTAGTATTTAACCAGTGAACAAAGCACAAATACTTCATTGTAAAATCTTGACTGCCCACTGTGTTTTCTGTTGCATAGTGACTCTGTTGTGTAGTGAAAAAGGCAAAAGTTTGTAATGAACTTGAAGCTCAAAAGCATTCACTGAATAACTTTTATCTTTTCAATAAAAGCACATTCAAATATTTTTCAGCCCATCTAACAGTCCTTTAGAATAGTGAAGAATACATTTTTACAATTTACTGGTCAAGGCGTGAAAGTGCTTACCTGTGAGACAAGCTTGAAGTCTATGGAAAGATGTCAGTTTCATAAATAAAATATATTAATAGCACACAAAAATAATATTGGACATTGCAATTTATAACAATTTCAGAAAAAAACCTCATCTGAGACAAGAGTAGTAAAGCAGAAAAGTTATGAAAGCAAGAGGCAAACAGAATTACTGTAGTCTCAGATAGCCATGTACCACTTAATGCATCAGGGATCAACAAGTAATATAATTTGTGAGCTGTAACACGTCAACATTTACAGCAGTTTGTAGAGATAACATATGTCCTCCCCATGTAAGGCTGCATATTTCCAGAATATGTCTCCAACTAAAATTTATTTCTGGATGCTTGGGTTCCTTTACCTATTCCACCACTATTCAGTAACTTAGTGTACTATCACAACATTAGCAGTACAGACTAAGGGGCCATCACACAGAGACAAACATTCCAGATAGTATAATCCACTCAGGCATAATCCTCCCTCACCATCAAATCAGGAAATAAAACCCGTAAGGTTTGGGTAGAAAATGGGGGAGTCTTTTTCCAACAATACAGCTGGCCTGTAGGAGATTCTCCCCTCCTTGTCCAGCACACTGTACAAGGCAAATTCCCAGGGATTAAGAGGCCTTACCTGAAAGAGAGGGTAAGTGGTTAAGAAACATGTATGTTATTTGGCATGCTTTAAGATCGTGATTAGTGCACTCTTTTAAGGTATTAATATCTAGTGCACTTGTGGTTTGTGTTAGTACATTCTGGAAATAACTTGTAGGTTGTAATAGTGTAGTCTGTGAATTTTTTTTTTTTTAATTGCAATAGCGCATTCCTCTGTTGTATCCATAAAAAAACCTGCAGTAGTGGCGTATTGGACCTGTGATTGAAGTTCAAATAAATTGTTAATTTGAATCTTACAGTGAAGTCTCTTTCTCACCGTCACACGATTATGGTCCCCATTCAGTGCTAGAGAGAAAAGCAGCTTGTGCAGATTCTCCTCATTCTCACGAAGATATACATCAGTATTTAATTAGCAGAAACTCACCCTGCTGCCAAGTGCAGTGATTGGTTCAGCTGCTATGTTCAAATGAGCACTACTACAGTGAAGCAAACTCCATGAGTAATCCCAGTGCCAGTACTCTCTAAGCAGAATTCTTGCATCTTCTTCAAACTAATATTTTCAAATCATAAACAGGTGCTCTGCAAGAGAGGAAAAAAAGAGAGGAAAAAAAAGTCTGTGAGCTAATCTAGTCAACTTTCTAGTGGCTTCTTCAAAGATTCTGTCAGGTTTTGATATTAAGATATTTACTGCCTACAAGGCATAAATCTTGAAGTGCATTCTGTATCTTCCTGTATTTAACCTAGACTGATAAGTAGCACCTAGATATCCTGCAGGATCTATACACACATGTGAGCAGGTATACACACATACCTATGTTTAGGGAAGAAATACTAATATGCTTTAGTAGTCAATTCAGCTTTCAAGTACCTATTAGGTGAACAGCTGATGCATTTCTCTTTCATCCTGGTTTTATACTACTACAATCACCAGCCTCAATAAAGTTAGTCATTTTGTGTACATATATGAGGAGTACAAGCCCATGTGCAAAGAAGAGCTTCAATAAGAGTCTTGAAGTCTATTGTCTTAATAGCAATTGCATTGTAAACAGTTAGCACTGTCCCCATACCTTAATTTCTCACTATCAGATCATTAGAGTGTCTGGGATAGAGTCATAGTGGGTGAGGAAAAGCAAATGAAAAAAAGGAAATCAAATGAAAGAAAAAGATAATTACATATACGTTCTTAAATCAATAAATTTCTTCAAAAACAACAGAAGAAGTAATAATGGCATAGTATTAGAACTGCATTACTGTTTAACAAGAGTTTGTTCTTCTTTGTATGGTTGACAGGGTCTGGACTTTATGAGGTGCATGTCATTCCCTCTGTTGGACCGGCTTCACAAATGAGTCTGAGGTTTGGACTACTAGCCAAAAACTACTGGAAATTACTCTCAGGTACTGGAATTCACAGTTCAGGAAAGGCATTTCCCAACTCCCTCAAAAGCAACTGGTCGGTCAAAAGGTCAAGTGATGGCTAACTCCACGATGGAGTTATGCCATCACTTGCCCCTCTATGCCCCTCTCCACACCCAGTTAAATGAAGGTACTAGAAAGTTAGACTGCACATGAACTAATGGGTGTTACCTGACAGAATCAGACTATATGAAATCATAGGTTTGTATCAGTCATCAGCACGTGCTCCACCACTCCAGCACTAAGAAGACTACAACTGCGCTGGATCCCAGAATAGTGATATCTCCTCTCTCTCTCTCCTCCCTTCGCTGCCCTCCTCTCTCCCCCCGCCTCCCCTCCCCCTTTATTCTTGTTAAGTTTAGGACCCTTGGCCAGTTGCCACACTCTCTGTTACCTACTGGTTAATATAGCATAAAAAATTGCCTCATGCAATGCCTATTTATCATGCAGAGAATCACCAAAATTACCTACCCCATGCCCCACTGAGCGGGAATGGGACATTTTTAATTAATAGCCTCAAAGAGTAGTTGTCACTACTCTTACTTATCATGCAGAGGATCACCAAAATTACACACCCCGGCACTCGCTGAGCAGGACAGGACATTCACTTACACAAATCTATGTTTACTTTTTCTTTCTGTGGGGTTTTTTTTAGTGCTTGCTTCCCACTGTGTATCTTTGGGAAACAATGAAATATGTATTAAAACTGAAACTAGAAGGAAAGACAAAAGTAAAAAGAATTCATTTAATGCTGTATCGATAGGCCTATTGACAAAAGACCTATTGAATTCATTCAATTGTATCGACAAAACGTTTCTGAAAAACAGATTTCAAATGCAAATATACAGCAGTGATACAGTTAACTGTAGTTTGATTTTTTTTAAAAACCTGCACATCTAGCTGATGAAAATGAGGGTGATTTTTCAACATCACTGTGTCTGTATAGTGACAAGAGCTGCTATTTGTTAAAATATGTCTCATCTTGAAAGATGGGTAAAACAGAATGTAGATGGAGAGAGTGGCTGATTTATGCTCCACCAAATGTCCTGTGTTTTGTTATGTCTCTAAGCATTGCTAAGAAAAGAACTTGTGCTTTTCCTCCATCAGGTTTTAATGTTGGAAAAATTCCAAGAAATGTCTAAATGACTATGGAAAATAAGTGAGACCACTGATGAAGCCACACCTTCATTGCTTTCCAGACTGAAAATAGTAGCTGAACCTTTTTTTTTTAATGTACAGTATTATGACAATAAAGATCAATACTGAAATGATCCCTAAAATCAAGGAAGTATATTATCTTCAAGCAGAAATGATCCACTCTTCAATGGCATGAATACAAGGATTTTCCAGGACTGTAAACTATCTTGGAATTACAGTTAGTTTTACTTACTAGAGGCTAATGTTTAAAATAAACAAATCTGTATTCTGTGGTTGTTGTTTTTATAGAGATACTTGGGCCTTGGTGATGGGAATAAATTGGAAATTTATTCAGTATGAATAAATTTATTTATTCAGTATGAAAACTGAAATGTTACAGTTGTCTGTAATCTGATCAAGATCTGCTCAGCAATCACTCAAACAGCAGGGTCTCTGAGGACTTAGCTCTAGGAACCCAGCTGCAGCAGACTTCAGAGAGGTTTCAGTATTGCTCTATATTATACTTCACTGGCAAAGGTCTTTGTCTGCAATCTGCAGTTGGGGTACAGTGCACAACATCCACAACATCTCTTACATTGTGTTTGTCCCCATTGTGCAGACTAGCAGTATTGGTATAGTGCAAGTCAATTCCTGAAAGTCTTTGGCACTCCATTGAATAACAAAGAGATTACAGTGGTAGATTGTGGCTTAACCCTGAATACAGCGTGGTGCTGGGTAACATTTTGTTATCAGGACCTTTTGCAGTGCAAAACTTTGTTAAGGGAATATTCCTAGGGACTGAAAAATGTATACAGAAATGGAAGTCTTTCACTGGTCTCCATACAAATGCTGCTGTGGAGAGCAGCACAGAGAATTCACATTCAGTTCAGTATTTCCTCTGTAAATTTACAGAGAGCTTGAAACAAGAGATCTGAAGAGGATTTACACACCCCATCCTCGAAGTGGAGTGATATGCCTGCCTTAATATATATTCAATGCCTGCCTTAATGATATATTTGGTGAGTATTCTAGTCAAACCATCCGATTAAGATGTTTATACTGCAACTTAAAAGTTCTCTGACATCATCTCTGTTTTGGCCCAACTCTCCCTAACATAGCCATTAAAGCCTGCAGATCTGTGGTCCTTATCAGTGCAGATTTGTGTTACCAACCCAGTAATCTCCACCAT
>NW_010556679.1:438-26944 GCF_000687285.1 Phaethon lepturus | reverse complement strand
GGGTGCCGGCTCCCCCAGGCCACGGTGCGGAAAACTGGCGAACGCACGGAATTACTTCTGTGAATAAACGTAGCGGGTTTTTTTTTTCCCCGCAGACGAGCGCGGAAATCGAGGAGGGAAAGGGTTAATAAAGAAGTGTTGGTCTGCAAATGAAACTTGCGTCAGGCAGGGGTTCGGCGCAGCTGCGTGCAGCCTCTCGCTGTCAGATCGGGACAAATTCCCAGCATGGCCATTAAGGCTTTGGTGTGTAGGGTTAGAAAAATAGCGAGGGGTACTTGGGGAGTTGTCTTTACAGCTCTTGCACTGAAAATATTTTTTTTAGCGTTAAGGCTGAATGTTGTTTTCGTTTTATAAATAACTGTATTAACAGAGCACAATAATTAGGGGATAAAAATGGGGAAGGTTAATTAATTCTTCTCTGGCCAAACAGGAAAGTGCTAATGTTTGTGTGCCATAATATTGTTATTATTTCAGCTTTTAAAAGACGTACTAATGAATCAAAAAGATGACTCTGAGCTAGTTTCAGATTGGTATGATAAAGCACGCCTAGATGCCTGTGTAGAGAAAAGGATATCGAAGCGGTATATAAATAAATGTGTGCAGAATTAGTACAAAAGAAAATAATTACTGTATATTAGGCTTAATTATCTTAAAGTAAAATTAAGTATCATTATAACTTTGCATATCAAGAAATACTGAGAAACATTCCCATTGCCTTAAAACTTATGACGTTATGTAAGTGGATTAACATTGTATTCTTATTCAGTTACAGTTGATGCTACTTCCAAAAGAGACTTCAAAAATATTTAAGCATTGATATTCTTTTGTGTTGACAAATAAAAGATGATTTTGTCAACAGAATGTTGGCAAACATCTTAAAGGGCATTATGGATCAGGCTTGGCACAATTAGGAGGCAAAGTTTCACGTTGCAGCTGGTTTGGGTTTTTTTTAATATTTCAGCATTCAATCAGAACTTCTTGTTCTATCTGATATTACTAAAATGCTAAAACATTTTCAGGTTATCGTAAGAGAAATGTAATTGAGCGCTCCAGGAGCGGTCTTGTGTGCCATCTATTGGAACAAAGCAAAATAACCATTTAATATGTCCTGCCTGGGCTTCGCCATTGCGCTTTGCTGATGTTTCCGATTCCTCCTGTCGTCAGCTCAGCGGTGTCGCAAAGCCGGGGGAGAAGGAATCTGAGCAGTAAGAGATACAGAAAGCTCAAAGGAGCACGGTCCACACTGCCTAGTTATAAGAAAGAGCACAGTTTGAGGTTCCAGCATTTAAAAAGCAAGGAGGAACACCCACAAAACTTACAAGCCAAAATATTTTGATTATTGTGATTTACTCCAGGCAGTGGCACAAGGCAGCAAACTCACACTCAGCAGGAGATCCAGGAGCTCAGCCCTCTGGTAATGGGAGCAGTAAATTAGAGTGCCATGGGGTGTCAATGTGACAAATTTGTCCTGTCACACAAGGGTAGGGTGTGATGAAAAGATCATTTATACATGTCATTTGGAAAGAAAACACTGATTATTTCAGGTGAATGGGATCGATCTGCGGAATGCCAGCCACGAAGAAGCTATCACTGCGCTGAGACAGACGCCCCAGAAGGTGCAGTTGGTTGTTTATAGAGATGAAGCGCATTACAAAGATGAAGAAAACTTAGAGATTTTCTATGTAGATATACAAAAGAAAACGGGCCGAGGACTAGGGCTCAGCATAGCTGGAAAACGGTAAGAGCGTCTCTCCGATCGGACTGCACTTCAGAGGAGAAATATTTTGCTTTTTGCTATATGAACAACTGTTAGCCATTAAATGGAATAAGAAATAAAGGAAAAACTCTGTAAGGAACAGAATTTTGTATCTAAATAACTTCAAGGATGCCGTGGGGCTGTGGTCCTGGCTCCTCTCTCAGAACGACGACCCACCTGTGTAGCAAAGGCTCCCAGTGCCGAGCGGGTGTCCTGCTCTGCGGGAGTGTGGGCAGAACCGGGAGCTCATGGTTCAGAGTAGCTGTGTCTCAGGGCTTGGATAGCCCTAGCCGTGGCTCTTCTGATTTCAAAATGGGGAGAGAAACCTTCTTATTTCCAAATACCAGGATATGCCTTTGAAAATGGATTTGTGAGTTAGATCTAGCTCCTACATGGGTTCAGAGGGACCAATGCCAGTGGAAGATAAGAAGCTGAGATCCTGAACAGTATCAAAGTGACTGTACGAGACTGTAGACAGCAGTTCTGTGACTACAGAGCAGAATCTGAGATACGGTGGTAGATAACAGCTGCTTAAAAAAATGTGACTTTTTACTGATATATTTCTAAACCATTGCTATTTAGAGCATTTGAACCACAGCACTGATAGATTTAATTTTTCATTGCTAGAAGAGATTTACGGCATGACACTGGTGAGCACTCGTTCAGCGTTGGTGCGCAAGAGACATATGGTTGCTTTTCTGTATTGCCAAAAAATGTATTTTCTCAATTACAAATCATCGTGTCATTATCCTGACTGTGTATGGTCAGTAAAGTTTCCACAGCGGTTTTTTACAAGAGTGGCGACGTTTAACCCAGGTGTTGTGAGCAGATTGCGGGTTGGGTAATTAATTTAGCTTATGTAAATTACCCTACAGATGGTAATCGCAGTCTCCAGCCCTCCCGCATTTGCTTCTGTGCAAAACTTTCTGTACCATTGCTAAGTGCTTTGCTTGTGGGGATTGCCACCTTAGAGGTAGTCCAATTTCTGAAGTCGATTAAATGATATGCGAGGTTTATTCAGGTCGTGAAGCGGCGTGTCCTTCAGGGTGAAGGATACCAAACGCCAGATCTTGGCATTGCAGCTGGCACCGGCTCACACCGTAGCGAGCCCCGGGAGCTGGGGCCGGCACAGAGGGGTCCTGCGGAGGGCACTCCCCTGCGAGGATGCTGGAGCTGATAAATAAATACGTTCCCCCCGCCTGCGTGGCTTGCTGCAGGCGGGCAGCCACAAAGCTGGGTTTTCTGCTGCATAACTCATGTGCAAACTATAAAAGTCTTTTCTGCAGACTTCTCCCTGCTCTTCTGTTGGGGGCCTCCAGGCTTCCAGAAAAGAAACTGAGCTGAACCTTTAGGGGGAATATAGGAAAAACAAAAAAATCTGAGCCTGCATAATTCATGTCAGGCACATCAGGAGATCGTTTAACTCCATCTTAGACTGATCCTTGGCTTTTTATTCATACGAATGGTATTTTTGATGAATCTTTATGGATCATACAGTCAGAACTAATGGTTCAAGGGGAAAGACAGCATTAAATATAGCAAAACATACCTTGGTTTTAAAACTCACAGATTTTTTTACACTCAAATGGTTGAGTGGGGTGTAAAACTAGTTCTTCCTCTGCTCACAGGTTTCTTTTAATGTCTCTTAAATGCAAGTAATCTAAATTGCTCTCCCAAAGAATATTGGATTGTGTAATTAGCCATATGCTTCTTGCATTGTTAGAAATGGAAGTGGAGTGTTTATCTCTGACATTGTTAAAGGAGGAGCTGCAGACCTAGATGGAAGATTAATTCAAGGAGATCAGATTTTGTCTGTAAATGGAGAGGATATGAGAAATGCCTCACAAGAGACTGTTGCCACTATACTTAAGGTGAGTACATAATACATTTTAAGATATTGAATTGCAGTTACTGACACTGTGCAAGGTAATTATCCTGAAGTGCTGTTTACACATATGCAGGACAGCTCGAGCTGATTACCAAGACAGGAATTTCATCTGAAATGACGTTGGGAGATTAACTTAAAATCACTTCTCCTTGTATATTTAGAAGTGGGACGATATGAAGTGGGAAAACAGAGACACATGTAGTATTTAGGCATTTATTTGAAAATGCAACTGTGTATTTCATAGGTTAGAAAAATATTTGGAAACCTGAGAGTCATACAAATCAGAACTGAAATCAAATGCTGCACTAACCTGCAGCTATAAAATGGCAGCTTAAATCCGTTTCTGCACAGCTTTCCATCTTACAGGAGTGCTGTTATACTCTGAAGTTGTGCAGTCCAGGAGAATTTGCTTTTTTCCACTAGAAAGCACGTGGCTGCTCGAGTCAGAGGAGAGGGCAGGGGACAGCCTGGCTGCGTGACGTGAGCTCCGCCGTACGGCTCCCAGGCCCGACAGCCTGTGCCAAGGATGAAAGGACGGGTGGGAGCGATGCTGCAGACCCATTTCTATTCAAAACTGCATCTGGAGACAAAGGCTTTTTCCCTGCCATCAGCACTAGTGTTTCTGCATGGGATTTCTTTTGTTCCTGAAGGGAAAGGCTAATTATTTCCTTGCTTTTTGCAGTTGGGTGGAATTCAGGTTGTCAAAAGTTTACCTGTTTAAGAATTGGAAACCAGTGATATGAGGGTATGTTTTTAAGTTGAATCCATACGTGTTAAATTCACCCCTTTTCTGCAGCATTTTTCCCCTGAAGTGTTTTTTCCTAAGTATTGTTTGTGGCAAACACGTATTAAAGAGTTGGGGCCTTTTAGTTTATTTTTACTGAGTAATTGGCCCTCTGCAGTTTGCCAGTAGGAAGATTCATACTGACTTCAACAACCAGCATAAATCTTCAGGACAAACCTCAATCCAGGGTCGGGTACTCTTTGTATTGTCTAAATACCAGTGTTAATGTTTTGAGCATTCCTTGTGGTTTTCTTCACGGAGCTGTGGTGCTGAATATAAACATAATTCTCTCCAGGAGAGCGTGAAATATTATAGGTCTACTTAAACGCTGTACGTTGTGTTTTTTTTCCAAGTGTGCCCAAGGCCTAGTGCATCTTGAGCTTGGGAGATTGCGAGCTGGATCGTGGCTATCATCACGGAAGACATCCGAAAACAGTCAGGTTAGCGACAAATTCATACGTGTAAAATGGACTTGTGAGGGGCAAGGCGTGGGGACGGTGCACAGGCGTGCACGTGAGGCTCAGTCCTTCCGTGGACATTTACTGCTGAGGATGTGGAACAAAATCTTTGAACCGCAAAGTTAGTGTCGTGCTGAAATGCTGATTAAGTAGAAGAGCTAGTTAATGTATTTTTTTGTTTAAGGAGTGTCTTCCTGAGACACACCAAAAATATGTAATATCTTTCTCAAATGATGATGCCCAGAAATTTTTTTAGACCTGCAAAAAATGCTGAATGTATTTTCTGCAGCTGTTTCGTCAATCAAAATGAGTTAATGAAACTGAACTCTATCTTTGCCTATCTTACGGCACAACCACATGAGAGCTGCTTCCCTCTTAAAGAAAACACAGAGCAATTTCCTGCTTCACTTGCTTTTTACCTGAAGCGAGGACAACGATTCAGTTTTCAATCAGTGCAGGGCTTTTCGCCTCTCCCCGTGCCCCCCAGTCAGCTCAGACACTGACACCCCTTAGTGTTAAAGCCCGAGTGCGGCGAGGGAGAAAAGCAAGGCAAAAAATGACTTAGAAAACTTTTTAAAAATGGATTTTCCTTCCAAAGACTGACTGCTTTGCCATTATATTTAAGTTGCCAGTGTCCCCGAGAGAGACAAGCTGTGGTTCACAGCAGTGCTATTGCTATGGAGTATTTTGCCCCCTCTCTGCCCAGAGGCACTGTCGGGGACCCGGGGGACATCGCCCGCACGTCTCCCTCTCACGCTGCTGTGCGCGCCGGCGGGATCCAGCCCGGCCGCCACAGATGCTGAAAGAAGGGCTTGGTTTTGCAAATGGAGAGGAGGAGCTGTAGGAGGCTGGGGCGGGGGGTGTAAGTTAAAGCTTTTAAGGAGGTCGGTACGAGGGGAGGCTTGTCCTTGATGTCGCGCGTGAAGAACCCAAAAAGGGTGCCAAAATAATAGTTATGTGGCGTGATTTCTTAACTTTAACTTTGTAAAGGCCAGCAGTGACCCGGTCTGCTGTCCGTGTGAGTGAGGTGTCAGGAAGGGCTAAAGAGCCCGTAGCCATACGGGAACAGCTGGGCTAAGCCCAGCTTTAAAAACAGTGACTAAGTATCATTGGAGAAACATCTGCACTGCACGCAGCGGACAAAGAAAAATGAAATAACAGAGGAGAACAATACTAACTGCATTAAGTAGAGAGAGTGAGAAATCTTGAGTATTACCTTCTTTCGGGCATTGTATCAACAGCTAGCTTAAGCAAGAGCAATGTAATCAAAAAGCGGCAGTTAAAAATTATCCACCCAGTTTTACTCTGCAAAACCCGTACAGCTGAAAGAAAGGGAAGCAAAACGCCATACTATCTAACATGATTCTAGGTAGAAAATCAGATCAAACGTCATTCACCTTTCTTTGTAGCATAAGAGACTTTTCCAGGAACCTAGTAGTTTCTGTATTTTTTTTTTAATACAAGAAATCTTAATTGTTGTTCTTAATACAGAGTCATTCGAGAGCCTTCATCTCACTGCTCCTAAGTGACTTGGTGATTTTGAAAACTGAATAAACGTTTCTCAGCAAAACAGTTCCAAGAGTTATAAAAATATTGGCAGATAACGCAGCAAATCAGCTTGAATGATTTGGACAACTGCAAGCCATGTTTTAGAAGCTGCTGGCCAAGAGCATCCAGAACTTTTGTCCTCACTTGGCTTTTTTTCTTGGTCCGTTGCATACCTTTAACAGTAGAAATACAAGCCTTCTGGTGCAGGACAGTGATTTCTTTCACGCGCATTGCAAATTATGTTAACTGACCCATGAATTGGCAACTAGAGGTGGAAATTATGCTCTGCCTGTTGTTCATCACTGACAGCTGCACGCTGGTCAGTTAAGATAAATGCTGCCAGAGCTTTTGATTCACCGCCTAATGCATTTAGAGGGAGAAAGCTCTGCTCTGGATGGAGAAGTATAGACCAGATCTTTGTTCTGTATAAGGCAGCTTAGTTGAAAAGGTCTGGCCCTCGGTGAAACCTGTTGTTCAGACACATTTCCTAAACGGATAATGATGTTTCCTCGAGGGGCAGGGTCTGAAGATAGAGCCAGATGTGGAGATAGAGAAAAGGAGGGCTGGAAATGGACGGCCAAGAATTGGGAACATGCACGAGCAGCTACCTTTGGAGGCTCACCCTTTTGTCAGCTTTAGTTCATGGGCATCTCATCCTGCACCTGGGATGATAATCTGGAAGTAAGAGCAGGTTCTTGGTCAAATTAAAGGAGCAGGTTCAATTACAGGACCTTGTAATCGGGCCATGCGTTCAGCTGAAGTAACAGAGCCTGTAGATGACTGCTGCGTAACAAGATGGGTGTAAGCGCTATCCTTATCTTGTGGGAGAGGAGCTGTTACGTCTCCTGCTGGGTGCCTCATGCACGCTCAGCGTAGGGTGAGGTGCCTGCAGGGTGCGTTGAGGGGAAGATGCCCACAAGCCCCCGTCATCTCCCCTTCTCCTCAGGTTCAGAGACACGCTGGGAAGAAGCAGAGGAGGAGGATAATCTTACTTCTTTATGCCCTCTAGAGCAGACCTGAGCAACGGAGGCATTAGGTGTGCACGTAGGGAGTGAAGTGCAGTTGTGTAGAACTGCAAGCAGCACTATGGCTGTGCCCACAACTTGGGGACAGAATTTGGTAGGTTCCCCCTTTGGAAATGAAGTTGGAGGGGTTGCACTTGCGTGGCCAATGTGGTATTTCCAGTCTGGTTGGCACAGAGCACAGCTGTGCCTGTATGCTGCGGGAGCTGGTTTAAAGTTAACGTTTGGGTTTGACTCACAAGTTTTGATTTCTTTTTAACTACAGGCAAGCCAACAGAGTTTCCATAGCCACTTCCACCCTGCGCTTGCTCCGGTCCTCTCTACCTTACAGAATTTTGTCAGCACGAAAAGATCTTCAGCAGATGTGTCTCAGAGAAACTCAGGTATAACCTGGGCGGCTGTCAGAATAGCTGCGTGCTATTTGCTTTATATTTGTGCTGGTTTAAAAGCAAAGCCCAATACTTGAATCTGGTTTTCCTACTCAGCCTCCCAGAAGACGTACCACTGATATTTTAAGACCCGAACACTTTCCAGCAGATGACATTATTTTTATGTCTACTAGTAGAGTAATGGCTCCTCTATTTTAAGTGCAGAATTCCTGTGCCCTGCTATTCCCCAACGCCCTTGTCGGAGGCTTAGCACAGGCAAGGTTCTCGCATTAGAAACAGTTTTCTCAGGGAATAAAGCTGCCACCACTTCATTTATATCTTTGTTGCTCTAGAGTGTATAAAGGGCTGTTTTGTAATGAGAATGTCACAATGCTCAGTTTGCGATGTGCAGATTTAGCAAGTGCTAAATCTACAACCTGCAGTAGCTTGTGGAGAGCCTGCGCATTTGTGCGCTCTGACCTGTGTCAGAAGTTGGTATCCTTTGCTCATGTCTGACCGTGGGCAGAAGTAAAAGACGTTTCTTCTGCCAGTTTGCATGCGCTGGAGGAGGCGTGTGGCTTTTGGGGCAGCCTTCCTCGTGCTATTTTGAAGGGCCCTGCAGCACTGAGAATGCATATCTGCATACCCTGATTCGGCATCCCCGGGAATGGGCTTCCTGCTGCCGCAGACCTCGCTGCACCTCAGCGATCCTGCCTTCCATAGTTCTAGCAGATACCTATAGCACACATATCTACGTATGCACAAGCACACGTGCGTGGCAGTGAGAAGTACTGATATGCGTTATTAAGAATCGTTAACTCTTGAAAGAAACTAATTCTGCCTGCCTTCTGAAAGGTTCTTAAAATAGTTTAATTAAAGCTGGTAGAATTAGAGGTTGGTATAGCAGAGCCCAGGACCTGACTACACCATCAGCATTTAGACTGTTTAGCCCCAGTTCAAATCATTCCTTTGAAGAGTCTCTTTTTTTCTCCACCCCACCCCGCACTCCCCCTGTTTTGAGTACTTTTAAATGTCCTATGGCTAGATATGCACCAGCCAGGCTTCCTGGCTGTCTATTATTTACTAATACAGAACAAATTAGAAGAGGAAATCAATGGAACCTCAGCAGTCTCAGACCAGCCTGGTAGGTTGTCCCCTGTGTGGTAGGGACACTGTGATTTATGAATAATAAGCCAATCTTTAATTGAGTGAAATGCACAATAGGGCTTTTCTTCAGGCCGGCAGAGTGCGGCTATTCAATAGGTTGCGGTGAGCAGCGGCTGCGCTGCAATGGGCGTCACGGTGGCATCCGTCAGCGAGAGTGATTACATCCGTATTCATCTCTGGGTGAAACAGAAATCCCGTCCTCCTCACGTGAGCAGCACTGCCTGGTTTGGCACAGGAAGGCTCCGCTTCTGCTTGGTGATAACTCTGACTAGGCAACAAGGGACCATTGTCACCTGACAGTGTTATCTCCTAATTATATTATCTCTTAATTACAGAAGCTAATTGTTTGTTTCTTTATTAGTAGGAGCAGATATGGGCCCCAGGACTGTGGAGATAACAAGGGTCAGTGGGTTATTTTCTATCAATTCAAAAAGCTGACACCTTTAACTGAAGTTGTTAATTTTTGTAGTGTTTCTCAGTATTAAAATTGCATTATTGATGTTTGCAGTAGGTTGTTGGATGTAAGCCTGTGTGGTGGGACATGGGTGTGTGAGGATGCATGTGTCTGTCAAACCTATCTATTTTCTCCCTGTTCCATAAACCAAATGAGTCAGCTATTGCTGTACCCTGACCATTGACCTCTACAAGTTGCTCCAGTTGCAAATGTGAGGTTTTTTTGTTTTGTTTTAGGGACCAAATGATGCACTTGGCATCAGTATAGCAGGAGGGAAGGGAAGTCCATTAGGAGATATCCCCATCTTCATTGCTATGATTCAAGCCAGTGGTGTGGCTGCACGTACCCAAAGACTCAGAGTGAGTAGAGGAGTCCTCTCAATATTTCCTATTTCATCTGCCATGTGTCCCAGGGAGAAGGAGCTCAGGCACTTCTGTACATGCCATCACTTCGATAATGTCTCATAGACTATTCTGTTTCTTAACAAACAAACCAACCAACTCACCTACCCCACCCCGCCCCAAAAAAGCCAAACCTTCCTTTCTCTTCTCTTTTTGATTATATTGCATCTTGGGATAATGGCAACGGTTGCCCACATGGAAAAGTGATATTAAGAGAAAGAACATAAAAGCATTCATATACATTCAAAGACCACTGTGTTTGTCCAGACCCAGGGAGGGCAGCAGTAGGCTCCCTGGAAATCGCAGATGTTTTGAGGACGTCAGACTGGGCATCATTTAGAGCTCAAACCAGGTACAAACTAGATCAGAAGTTAGTTTTTTGATCTTAAGTCCCTTATAAAGAAATGCCAAAATAAAGCACCTGTATCAGACCTACACGAGATGTGGGTTTCCAGGAACGACCGTGATGAACACTTCCCAGATTTGGAGAGTTTCAAGGAATCATTAGTATTGAAAGGAACTTATTATGCAGATAGGATTGCATTGGCCCATGAGATTCATTTTTACATGCTGCTACATTCATGCCATGTCTCTAATAGAATTACACAATAGCACGAAGTGCCAGGGTCAAGATCATTTTCATGTATAAGAAGAAGAAATTGCCTAGGTTAATTAGATTAATATCAGAAGTGCCTGCTTTTCTATACTGCATTCAGCATGTGCATACATAGTGTATAAGAATACGAATTTGTCTGCACATATGGACACAAATTAATCCTTTCTGGATGGGAGAACAGCGGTGAAAATTTCACTCTGTCTGCTTGCAAATGGAAATTGTTTCTCTGATCACATTGGTTTTTTAAAAAAATCTGTATTGTACTTGCTCTGAAGAATGGTAAATGATCATTGGCAATGCAGAATTCTTACAAAAGGGATCCTGCAAAAGAGAAGCATGACTGCTTTGATCCCTAGGCATAAGGAATCAGGAAAGGAAGGCAAGAGACAGGCACAGACGAGTCAAGACCTGCTGGTCAAAGTAAAGGGCAAGAAGGAAATGCACAGGCAGTGGCAGCAGGGACAGGGATCCTGGGAAGAGTACAGGGACACTGCCCGGTTCTGTAGGGATAAGGTCAGGAGGGCCAAGGTGCAGCTGGAGCTGAACTTGACAAGGGATGCAAAGAATAAGAAGGGCTTCTACAGGTATGTCAGCCAGAAAAGGAAGGTCAAAGAAAGCGTACCCCCTGATGAGCAAGACTGGCAAACTGGTAACAACGGACAAGGAGAAGGCTGCAGTACTCAACGACTTCTTTGCCTCAGTCTTCACTGGCAGTCTCTTTTCCCACACCTCTCAAGTGGATGGACCATGAGACAGGGACTGGAGGAGCAAAGTCCCTCCCAGTATCAGAGAAGATCAGGTTCATGACCACCTGAGGAACCTGAACATACATAAGTCTATGGGACACGACGAGATGCATCCCAGAGCCCTGATATTGGAAAGTCAAAAGGGAAACACTGCACCCATTTTTAAAAAGGGTAGCAAGGAGGACCCTGGGAACTACCAACCTGTCAGCCTCACCTCTGTGCCTGGGAAGATCATGGAACAGATCCTCCTAGGAGCTATACTAAGGCACATGGAGGACAGAGAGGTGATTCAAGGCAGGCAGCATGGCTTCACCAAGGGCAAGTCCTGCCTGACCAACCTAGTGGCCTTCCATGATGGAGTGACCACATCAGTGGACAAGGGAAGAGCTACTGACATCATCTGTCTGGACTCGTGTAAGGCCTTTGACACAGTCCCCCACAACATCCTTCTCTAAATTGGAGAGATGGATTTGATGGGTGGACTGTTGGGTGGATGAGGAATTGGTTGGATGTTCGACTAGACATAAGGAAGAAATTTTTCCCAATGAGGGTGGTGAAACACTGGCACAGGTTGTCCAGAGAGCTGGTAGATGCCCCATCCTTGGATACGTTCAAGGTCAGGTTGGATGGCGCTCTGAGCAACCTGGTCTAGTTGAAGATGTCCCTGCTCATTGCAGGGGGTTTGGACTAGATGACCTTTAAAGATCCCTTCCAACCCAAACGGTTCCATGGTTCTATGATTCTATGGCTGTGCAGTGCCAGGTTCACCAGGAATTGTAAGCATTCTTAATTTTGATTTTCCCTAATGCTAGTAATTTTCCATTACTGTTGTACTTTCAGGTTGGAGATCGGATTGTCAGTATTAATGGGCAACCTTTGGATGGGCTGTCTCATGCAGATGCGGTTAATCTACTAAAGAATGCTTATGGGAGCATTATCCTGCAGGTACGGTGATAAATTGAACATGCAGCTGCATGAGGGTAGATAAATGGCATTCAGGGAAAAAAAAACCCTAAGCATCACTGGCACGAGGCATCACAGAATTGCAGGGTGCTTGCTGATGGGAATTACACAGAATGAAAGCAAGAAATAATTTTCATTCAAAAATTCTTCATTGCCACTCATACAGGCTGTGAGCATGATTATATAAAAGCATAACAAAGAGAACAAAATAACTTGTTGCTACACATGATAAATCAACAAGCTTCCAAGTTGTTTTTTTTTAATTTGAAATTAACTAGGAACAAGAAATTAAGTGTGTGTGTATGTGCATGTGCGTGTAGCCAGACTGTGACCAAACTGCCCACAGTGCTAATTTCCTTGTTCTTGAAAGGGGGAGAAGAAAGAAACGTTGGCAGCATTTAGTAAAAATGATAGTATCATCATTAAGACAGTGCTGCCTAGAACTGATTATTCTACAGGTAATGAATAATAACACTCGAGAGAGAGAAAACAGTGTCATCACCACCGCCTTTATATGCTAGCTAAAAGGAAGACATGTTCTGCTCCTTGGATTCTAATTGCTGCTTGCCAGTATATTCATCTTTATTTTTGTGTTTACACAAAGAAATTGGAAAAATGCTTGCCAGAGAGAAATCAAAATACTACTTATTTGCAGAATTATTGTAACTATTGGAAAACAAGTTTAAGATGTACCACTAAAATCTACTCTAATTTTCTTTATCATCACAGCATATTAGATTGGAAAGCATCTTGAGAGATTTTGCATAAACTTTTTGTTTGCATTACAACACAAATATGACTATTAAAAAGGGGAGGGGGGAATATAAAAAACCAAGGAAATGAAATTATAATAAACTTAGTTTTAGACTTGCTTATTCCTTGATTTGTCTGTCCGTGAACTGCTGGCCTGGTAAGTGATGAGCCAGTTCCAGAGCAGATGATGTATTTGTGTAGTTCCACTGAAGTCAAAGGAAATACACAGATATACAACAGCTGAGGATTTTCTGTTAAATTATAGTTATCATATTGTTACTAACGTTGAGTAATTTCACTTTTCATGTCAACAGTATTCCCTGAATAGAAAATGAAAGCTTGCTGCAGAACACAAAATTGCTAATCCTGAAAGCTGTAATACGGCGTATTCCACCTCATCATGTATTTAAAAATATTCCTGATGAAGCACACTGTTAGTTGGTCGCTCGCATAAACAAAGAGGTTCTTCTAGAAATGTCTTTGGGTTTGTCAGTTAATGGTTTTTCTTCCACATTTTTGCTGTCTAGCTTAAAATGGGCTTAATACTTTTTACAGATGATACAGGTTTATTCTGATAGAGTAGAATCTATTTTCCTCTATTAAAAATCTGTTATGTGAAGGTGAGATGTTATATTTTAATACCGGCAGGGAGCAGTGTCAAAGCCCTGCCGTAAGCGTGGTGGTACAGTTACCTGACACGCGAACCACCGGTACTTCTCAATCACCGGACTGCGTTTTTTTTTATTAAAACAATCTGAATGGAACAATCCTATCGCTGTGATAATCATGACTGATGTGTCATTAAGTAATTCTATTTATTATCAGGTTAGACCACTTCATGGCGAACCGCTTTGAAAGGTCAGATAATTGCGTTCAGTGGTGTGGAAAGGCTTATTATCAGTACGTCCTGGGAAGGATGGTAAAGGAGTTTGCAAATGCTGTTTGCAAATGGGAGATTAGGGTCTCAGGGGAACAATCATCCCTTTCGGCTGTTTTGATGCTTTGGTTTAATTTAATTTCTTTTCTGCAGGTGTAGTAATGAGATAAGGGGAAGCTTTTTTACAAGGTTGTTGAACTCTGATACGTTCTTACTGCCAACTGAAGATTTTTAAATATAGATTTATTTTGCCCTCATTTTATTTAACAACAAAATATGACAAATTCTGGCTGGCACTCTTCCCCCTACTGCAACAGAAAGAAAAACTTAATGGTGTCTTAGCTGCACCTGGCTCAGCCAGCAATCTCATCTGCCGGACCCCTTCATTTAGGGCATCTGAGAACCTGAGTCCTGGGATGCAAAATTTGCATGAGAACTAATCTTCCTTCCTAGAAAATGCTACCACCCTCTTGGCTCCAAGTGATTAGAAAGAAGGGAATACTGTTGTGGAAGAATTGTGAGCATTCATTTAAAACGGGGGATTTATATAATGGATTTTTTTATTCAGAAAAGATATGTTTCCCTTAAACCATGTTCACATCAAGGAGTGGAAAGAGTACCTGTTAATTTTGATAAAATAAGCCCATAGATAGCTAGAGGAAATATTGAAAATATACTTACTGGCTATTTCTCACCGTCTCTTGAGCTGAACTCCTGCGCCGTACAGTAAACGTCAAGCAGAGAAGAATATCTCATCAGAAGGAGATGGAGTTAAGGGATAACCACAGCATGTAGTTGTGAGGAAATTGATGCCCTTTCAGCTGTGAATATTTAAAATCCAAAACACTTCTTAGTGGTTTCCTCAAATATTTTCTAGAAAATAGCAAAGAATAGAAAATGAGCACGCAATGAAAGGTTAAAAAGAAAGAAAAAAGCTAGAGTGGGCATTGACACTTTGTGTTTAATAAATCCCACTGGGGCTGCCAGCTACAAGCTTTTATCCTTACGAGGCTAAACCACTGTGAACGGCAAACGCTGGACCTCCGCGTGCAAGTAACTGTTTTCTCAATGCAGCCGTAGTCGTATTTGTACCTGACCTATACAACATTGATATGGTTGCTTTAAAAAGCCTGCACAAGTTTGCTGCCGCGCAACCTGTCAAAATGTCATCAACTCTATTAATTACTGTGTGGTGGTAATTCATGGTGGTTTCAGAATAATACAGGAGCCAGAACTGAGAAGTTTAAGAATCCAGTTTGTTAGATTCATGCTGGAATTTGCAGAAAAGTTGAAACCAAGGATTGATTTCTTCCCTACTCAGCAAACAAACCAATCTGAGGTATTTCAGGGCCTTTGCCCCATAGTCCAGCAGACCCTTGGGTCTCTGTATTTTATTACAGGCTAAGGTGCTTTCTGTGGGAGACCTCTACTTTCAAGCCCAATCCTGGACACCTTGTTTTGACTCTGAGACGTACCCGTTTGCTTGACAAAGTAACCTCTTTCTCTGGATTATCCAGAAAGACTGTTCTCCTCTGCTCAGCATCTGAGCGATAGTCATGTAAAGGCACGAGAAAGCCTCAGAGCAAAGTTTGCGTTTAACCTCCAGAATCCATTATTTGAAAGTATTGAATGAGTAGGAAATTTAAGACCGCGGGACTTGTATTCAAATTTGCTTGAAAAAAATATCAACAACTGACTTTCCTAGTGCATCGGCTATTTTCTACATGATTAGCCAAAGTGTCTTTGCTATTAAGTGAACACCCATAGTACTTCATCGTGTCCTTCTGTTTAGGTTGTGGCTGATACCAACATCAGTGCCATTGCTACCCAGCTGGAGAGCATGTCTGCGGGATGCAACCTTAACTCGTCTTCTGAGCATCCTTCTGAAGATCCCGAGTAAGTTTGTACTGAGTCTGCATAACTGAGGTGGATTTCTATGCCCCATGCAAGGGAAAAGCCTAGGCTGGTGAAGGAGGTCTCTCCCATTGCTTTTCTCTGTAATTTTCCATCACCTTTAAAATGGTACCTGTGACCTTCTCCAAGCTGATGATGGACTCGTGTCCATCTTCTCCTGGTGTCAGAAATAGCTTGAGTAAATAAGAACAAAGTGTGTTTCCAAGCACTAGTTCTGGACGTTTTAAAAGTAAATTTATCTGCTTTCTTTTCTGCTTTTGTCACTTCGGGACATGGTTTAGTGGGCATGGTGGTGTTGGGTTAACGGTTGGACTTGACGATCTTGAAGGTCTCTTCCAACCTTAATGATTCTGTGATTCTGTAATGTGTTATGCTGACGTGCTAGTTCTGCCCTTGTCTGTTTGGCTTCCTTGTCTCAAAGGAGTTATGACTGTAGCAATTCGAAATAATTTGTCACTGGTAGACTAAGGCAAGAGGTGTTAAAAAGACTGATATCAGAAAGAAAACTTTCAAAACATGTCCCAGAACTAACTTTGTCTTTGAATCTTTTTAGCTTCACAATTTCAAAAAGTCTGATTAAGAAATTTTCTACTTACATCATTTCTGTATGGTGATGGAAGTTAGAGATCTAGCCCTCCCACGGCCATGCATCATTCTCCATCGTGTGCTTTTTAGGGCAGCTTATAGCATAGCAGTTACCATTTTGAAATTCACTTGATTTTCATTTTGGTTCGTTAGGTTCGTTATGTTCTTCATTTTCATTCTTTAATTCATTATATTTATTTTAAGAAGCTGAGATGCAAGTTGCTGCCCTACCTCAGGAGGATTTTAGTATAAAAGTTAAGCTATTTATGCTGCATTCTCTAGTCTCGCAATGTGAGATACCGTTTTTATTCCTGCTCTCAAAGGAGAATTGCTTACTTCACAAAAGGATTTGTATTCTCTTTTCCTATCAAAACAGTAAGGAAATTTGAATGTGAAAATATGAAGCAAATTGGGTAGGCATATGCATTCGTTCTGTCCTAAAGAAATGGCTCGATATTAGTCATCATAGGCTACACCTTTATAGAAAGGTGGAAGATGCCAAACAGCTTTTGTCCACAGTAATTTTTTCTAAACACGTAGAAATTATTTTTCAAATTTGAGGTGGAGATATGCATATGAGTGGTCTAAATTCCACCAAAAATCTTCCTTTGCTCAATGTAGACACCCCTAAAGAGCAGTTCAGGGTCTAAGCAATGCCAATGAGTGAGGGGCTCTCGGGAGTTACGAGGCACAGGGATGTAGGTCAAATATAGGTTGTTAGAAAACAGACCAAAACGCCTGCAGTAGAGCTGAGACTATAAACACAAGTGTTCCTGACTGCACCCTGTCTCTTAGACTCATTCCTCTGAAGTCATAAAGTAAAATTTTGCTGTGAGGAAATTGTTGCAGTTGCCACTGAGGCAGACTAAGACGACAGCTTGGCCGGTGAGAAAGCAAACTCTCCTTTACGTACGTGCAGCGACTGCAGATGAGGGGAATCTCACTTCTGCATCAGACATAAGTGCTCTTGTTGAGCTGAGCTCTTATTAAAAATAAGTATTTTCAAAGCGAGGAGTTGAAGTACACTGAACAGTGTTTGAACTCTGGGCTGCGCAGGAGTGTATATCAGCGCAAGGACAAGAGTCATGGTTCGTGACTGTATGAAAAACTTCCCGACAGATAAATATCTCTGTAAGTGTTCCTTCTGCATAAAGTCCCCAGAGGCAGACATTGCTATTCTAAGTTATATTTATTGTGTTTTCAGAGCACCTCAGCCTAAGATTATTACTTTGGAGAAAGGCTCTGATGGACTGGGATTTAGTATTGTAGGGGGGTATGGAAGTCCCCATGGAGACCTGCCCATTTATGTCAAGACTATATTTGCCAAGGTATCTTTTTTTTTTGTTTTCTCCCTTTTTCTGTATTAACTTTAAAAATAAACCTAAGATTCGGCTTGGATAATATGTAGTAGAAAGCAAAATGTACTGTCTAAGTACATCAATGTGAGCAAGTGGCCCCAGAACTCACAGCCGCCTTCTCAGTTTATATTTCACGTTACTGATGGCTGAAACAAGATGCTTTATCTCAGCAAAATTGCTCCGTGTACTTGGGAAATTTACTTTTATACGCTAAAATATTTATAAGGCAGATTTATATCTGCAAACCTCAAAGTGCCTTCCAAGAGATATGGAGGCATCGCTTTTCCCACTGTACAGGAGAGGAGATAGTTGCAGAGGTGCTGTATCTTTGTGGCTGAGCTTCAGCTGCAAAACCAGCAATAAGGTCCTGTGCTCAGTCACCTCAATGACAAAAAATACCGAAAGATGAAAACGCCATACCTTGTGGCTCGGTGATGGACCGGCTTACACATTGGTCCTGGCTTTAGTTATTCTCCCTTGCTTCCAGCTTCTCTCTCATGCCTCTCCGTGAGTACTCCGCTCCTATGTGCGGGAGCCGCTCACGGCTGTCTCAGCCCATCTCTGACCCCAACCCTGAGTGTCAGAGGGGGACTTGGGGGTCCCAGCCAGGTGCAGCAGTGGCTCTGGCGACCGAGGCTGAGGACAAAAGACAGTAGAGCACAGCCTCAAGGCAGATGGACCCAGAATGGCCACTGGTGCAGAGGGAGAAGTGCCCCTCTTCCCACCCATCCTCTGCTGGCAGTGCGCTCAACATGGGCCAGCAAGATGGCATGGCCACCTGAAGGGATTTCTGGAAATGGGGGGGTAGGGGGGTGGAGAAAAACGGTGGGAATTAGGAATGCTTTACATAAAGTAACCTTGAAGTCAGTCGCGCACAGTTTTTTGTCCTGTGCCTATTTGCTGTCAGTCATGTCAGCGCTTCTGGCAGGGTAGATGACATAATTAAGAAAACCTCATCTGAAAGTGGAGAAGTCATGTCTCCTCTGCTTCTGCAATTCCGGGGCTCAAGCCACAAATATCTGGTCTTTTACAGTGTTCAATTATTGACATGGGAAGATGCTGTGTCTTTAAACAGATGCTTAGATTTACGAGTTTCTAGATGTGAGCACAGCTGAGAAACCTTAAATCGAAGCTGGAATACACTGCAGTCACTGGCCGTGGAGGAGAAGCGGAACCACCAGCCGACCTTAGGGCAGGGCAGGGCTCAGGATTTAGATAAAAGAGCTGCCCTGAGGCCTCTGGAGGAGAACAGCCGTTTCTCAAGCTTTGTGGGAGCTTCTCAGAACCTTCAATGGAGCCCAGCTCCATCCAGGGCCTGGGGCAGTGCCCAGGCTGTTCTGCTGCATGAGCTCTGCGTCCCTCTCCCTCCCCACATTTTAACCCTTTTCTCAGCGCTCGGTGCGGAGTACATCTCAATGCTCCTTTAACAAGCCTCCCCATAATCACAAAAGCCAGAACCAGTCTTTACACTGCAGTTTTTTCAGGGATGAGCCGATCCTCTTCTTCCTGGGGATCATCACCCGCCCGTGCTGCCCCGGACCTTACAGGGTTGGGTAAGCGGGGCGAGCGATGGGCAATGGTTGAAGCGCTCAGGGAGACTTCAGCACTGTCATTTCCCGTGTTCCCCACCCAGTGACGGTGGGCTTTCCAGTGCATCCCTCCTCATTTCATCCATCAGCATTGTGAGAGACGGGAGGGCTCCATGCTACCAGCCGCTAACGAATCGCTTTGCCGTTTGCAGGGAGCAGCTGCGGACGACGGCAGACTGAAGCGTGGCGATCAGATTTTAGCAGTTAATGGGGAAGCTTTGGAAGGTGTTACCCATGAGCAAGCTGTAGCTATTCTGAAGCGCCAGAAAGGAACTGTAACATTAACGGTGTTATCGTGAATGTCATTGTGCTTGCGGAGATAAATACAATTATTTTAGAACATCAGTAGAGCTGTAATAATACTGTTCAGCCCTGAGCGAGATGTAAAGCAAACCCTGGCAAAAATGAATCCGTATTCACCACATTGCCAGAAAGGGTAGTGTGCATCTCGAGCTTCATTTAGCCTTCCACATATATCAGCCTTTCTCCCCACCCTCCCCTATTTCTGGTAGCTTTTGAGGTTTCTCTGGACAAGTTTAATTAAGAAACTTCAAAGAACAATATCCATTTAACTTTCTTTATACGTCGGTTTATCCCCACTAATCTGAACCCCAGTTACAACTGCTGAAACTGGAATCAGTTCGCACACAAAAGAGAATTTAGATCATCAACTGATCTCATCTGATGAGCAAAAATAAATGCCGAGTGACTTGTCATCTCACTCATGATTTACTTATGCTAATTGTCCTTTCAAGTATGCCAGAAAACATTAGCAATGTAATTAAATTACCACTGTTCCAAATGATGAAATATCAAATTCTCCTCTGGGAAATTATTTGTGCTCGGCACAGTAAGTCTGATAGTCAAATGTGAACTTCTCATGTTTATCTCTTTGGGTAGGTCTATGGAAGTTAGTCAGAGGTAATTACTGTGATGTGTCAATTTGCAGCCTTTAGCATGAAAAATAAACTAGAGGAGAGGGAAATTTATTTTTTTTAGGCTTTTGAATGTTTGAGCCTTTTCAGATATTTAGGCAGCATGAACAACAACCTATCTCGTTCTATTCTAATTATGTTTTTAAAGAAGAAGAAATGTGCTGATATATGCCAGGCATGTTGCATACAAAGGCAGTTGTTGTTGTGCCAAGTTGCAGCATAATTGTTCATCCTGAAACTTTAATGAAGACAAAAGTTTGCTTCGGCAATGTGATCCTGTAATTCGAGTGATGATGGTGAGCAGTCCCTCTGCACGTTGTCTTTAAGGATAGATGACGTTAATCCGAACCAGCAAACCATTTTACATTTCCAAGAGTCTCCCCAGGATCAGATAGTGCAGGAAGAGGCTTTCACGGATCACAGAGGATGCTTCTCCCTCGGGGCTGCCAGAGTTCAATTTTGGATAATACCAGGCGGTGCTGAGATGGTCGCCGCAGAAGACTGCTGCGGCCGTTTAAGCCTATGTCCTGCCGGGGCTGGCGGCCCTGCCTGTCCTCCCCAGGGCAGAGCATGCAGAAGGGGGTTCCTCAGCCCCCTCCGGCGAGTCGGATGGCTCAGTTGAAGCAACCGACTATTTTTTGGGTTTAAGCTAAGCCAGACGAGAGCGTGCTGAAGGCCACGAGGAGCCTTCCCAAGGCTGTCCCGCTCTGCGTGGTGGAGGTGGGGTGCAGGGTTGTTCAGCCAAAAGTCAGCAACTTCGTTACGTGTCGCAGCTATTCCTGCAGTGGTTATATGACCGTAGCCTTAGTGATTTAGTAAATTAATTTGGCAGGCAGATTAATGGCAATGCAAGTCATTGTGGTTTAATCTTCCTATCCGTAGGAACAGTAGGGTTTTAGAGGATGCAGCCCAGTCTGATTTGGACTATTTGGTATAATTTATAGCGATGATGTAGCTGGGAGAAATGAAGGGGGGGTGCTGTCAAAATTGACTACTTATTTTATGTGAAAAATGCCTAGGACTAAATGGAAAGAAAATTCAAAATCTGTAGTATAACTGAGTAGTGCAGGGTTTGTGTTAAAGGTGCTGTTGTTGAGTATGTTTTAGCTAGAGCGACTATTCTCCCATTTCACATAAAAGCACAGGTGCTGAAGCGAGATGAACTACACTGAAACAAGAAAGCTGTGATTAGCTCTTTTTGAAACGGTTTTCCTTATTTCATTGAAAATTTTCTTTAACTTTAGGTAATCACCAAGTGCATTTAGCCTGCTGGACCCATTAGTGGGTATTCCGTTAACAGTGCCTGGAAGAGACTTCCCGTTTTCAGTGGATTCCCACTGAGTTGCCAGGTGAAGTGTTAGTGGAACCTTGATTGTAGACGCACAGAAATATGTCCAGATGTAGCAAATTGGAGAATTTTTAACAAACTGCCTTTGGTTGCAAAAGTATCCAAGGTATGCAGAAGTTAAAGGTGGGTAGGTGAAATGGGAAGAGGTACCCCCAGAAATAGTGTATGGAATTTATAAACACAAGGTAATGATTCCTCTGTCTGATTATGTTTTTATAACCATTGCATTCCTACTTCAAGATGTTGCCACATTTAATCTATGAAGTTTTACACAGCTATTTATTAGCTTATTATGCACATACTGTTCATATACATAAAGAATAGAATTTATGGGCTGAGATATTTTTCACTTCTTGTTGCTCAGAATGAGAGAGAACGTTTTCTGCTTCTTGTAATTTGCACTTTGCGTGTTGAATCTATTACTGCCAAAAATTATATTGCAACTAATTGATAAACCAGTGACCATGCGGAGAAGCGTGTGCTGTGTGTACAGGACCAAGTTAGATAATTAAATTTGCATTACGCTTGTCTGGGTTGAGGTGTTCTGGTTTCTTTAAAACTTTATTTCTGTGCAAGGGAAAAAGCAATTAAACCTCCTGATTGTGTATGTTTATGTATATCAGTAAAATGAGACATTTTATGACTTCAAAGATTCTAAATAAAGCTCAGTTACATAAGTAGTTGTGCCTTTTTTTCTTTTTCTTTTTTTTTTTTTTAATTTAAGTCACTGTTAAAATCTATTGCGTGAGATTTTTTGTTTGCTGTTCCAAGTCGGGCTCGTGATTACCCTTCTCAGGGAGCAGCAGCGGCGGTCGCTGTGGGAGAGACGGAAGGCCGTGGTGACAGCCGGCCGTGGTGTCAGCCGGCCGAGGCTCTCCGTCCAGGTAGCAGGATCCCGAGTGAGACGCTCGCAGGGAGCCATCCCGTGCCCGTCTGCCCTCCTTCAGAAAGCTACAGCCACCCAGGCAGGGTGGCCCCAGCCTGGTAAGTAGTTTTTAATCAGGGAACGCCAGCAGAAACGGCTTGGTTGAGAGACCAAGGATCTGTACAGTCAGCAAAACCGGGGGATGAAGATGAAGGAGCCGAGTGATCGTTATTGTGCCCGGAGGGATCAAAAGCAACACGAAGGGTGCTTGTAGGAGGAGCATCTATACCATAGGCATCTCGCAACCCTTCGGAGATGCTGCTCGCCACCATTTCAACTCATGTACCAGTGGGAAGGGTTCTGCCTTGGTTTGGGGACTCCGCTGCCAGAGCCTTTTCTTTTATAAGGGCCACGTGCTGTTCACAGTCCCTCCATCAGCTTCCTCGCCTGGAGCGATGGGGAATAATCTGCAGTTTGCAGTGGCACCATCAAGGACATCCTTGACATCACCAGGAGCCATGGTACGGCTGTTGGCGTTTCTTGGCTAACTCTGCAAAGAAAAGGGCAAGTTAGGCCTATGTTTAGACTTCTTCCAAGGCTGGGAATGAGGTGCTGTCAGTTTTTGTGTCCTCCCCACCATGTGAGCTTGCCAGGGAACAGTCTGTCCAGGCGTGATCCCCGCTGCCAAGCACTGAGCTTCGGAAGCGCCCGCCGGGTGCAGCCTGGGACGGTGCTCGGGCAGCGACGTGAGGGTGGGCTGGCGCGGACAGCAGGTCAGCCCGGAGGGATGAGGGGACTCGCCTTGCACTGCTGCGTAAGGAATCGTGGTAATGCCTCCGAATTCCCTGTAATTAATCAAATGGCGATTACCACCCTGGAAGCATGATATATAGAGAGCCTGTGGAGGTAATATGATTATGCCGAGATGGAGCAGTTAATGTACCTTCGCCTGAAAGGACTGGAATGAATTAATTTAACGTTACACATGTATAAAACATTAGTTTTTACAGTTGTGCTGAGCATTGATATATAATTCCATTATCATCTTTCTCCACGGTTTCACACTTCTACATCCATAATTTGGCTGTATTTACATTCTGGTTAACACTGTCACGGTTATTGTTTTTCCTTTTAGCAGCGATGGACGTTTTGTTCTCCAACACGCACAATCCTGCGATAGCCAGACCTTTTAGGATGGCAACAAATCAGAGATCCATGGTTGCAGCATCCCAAACAGGGAAGGAACGAGGATCAGCTCGACTTTACCTCCAGCCTTGTCCAGGCGGGCTCCGAGGTCTCTGCTGCTTTAGCAAGTCTGCTGGGGTTGAAGCAGAGTTTATTCCCGATTCCTACACAACAAGGAAAATATGCACTGGCCGCATAAAAACCTCTTTATTCTCGATAGTGCAGCCCCTGCTGTAGGTGCTGTGTTTCTGTAACTGCTTGGTTAAAATTAAAAATCACGTCCTAATCAAAGTAACCGTACCAATTAAAGCCATATTGACACGGGTTCCCACCAGCGAGCTGCCACAAGGAGGAGGTAAACCAAAAGAGAAGAGGTCCTCAAAGGTCTTGGTTTTCCTGAAGAAAATGTACTTTTGGGGAGAGTTACTGGTTTGCATTTTGAATGGAAATGGGCTCTTCTGTCTCATAAAGCCCTTTCTTGGCTTTTTTTTTTTCTTTTCTCTTTTTTTAGCCCTTTGATGTGCAGGTATGACGGGCCATCTGTAGAAAATAAAAAGTGTAGATGACGGGTTTCTCCTGGCACTCCGGGAGCTCATTTGCTACGGGTTCTGGCTTATTTGTGTGCAGCAGAAAAGGAGCTGCGAATAAATTCCCTTCAATAGCAATACACTCTCCTTCCCTCCTTTCCCCTCTCTGCCAGTCGGCTTTTTTACAGACTTGTTTCCATTCAAAGAAAAAGGACACCGGACGCTTGCGTGCAACACTGCTCCTAAAACGCAAACTCAGCAGAAATCTCGCTGCGGGTGGGAGACTGCGAGAGCGTAACGCCGCGCCCGGGAACTCCCACGAGACAACTGCGAGGACCGATGGCCCGATGCGCTTGCCGAAAGCTGTGCGCAGCCCCCCCGGGGCCGAGCTGGGCCCCAGCGGTACCCCCGTCCTCCCATCACAGCTCTCGGGGCTCAACCCTGCGCCGGAGCCCCGCTTGAGATGGTGTTTTGCAGCACGGGCATGACAAAAGTCACTTCTTGGCAGGGACATTGTTTGCTCCAAGCGGCGTTTGGGCTTGAAGAAGCCCCCGCTGCAGGTGACCCCCTTGTTGGCGTTGCCAGCGGTCCCTGCCCCGGTTTCTCTGCAGGATTTCTGCCCGGCAGAAAAGGACCTGGGGGTGCTGGTCGACAGCCGGCTGAACATGAGCCGGCAGTGTGCCCAGGTGGCCAAGAAGGCCACCAGCGTCCTGGCCTGTATCAGCACTGGTGTGGCCAGCAGGAGCCGGGCAGGCATCGTGCCCCTGTACTCGGCACTGGTGAGGCCGCACCTCGAATCCTGTGTTCAGTGTTGGGCCCCTCACTACAAGAAGGACGTTGAGGTGCTGGAGCGTGTCCAGAGAAGGGCAACGGAGCTGGGGAGGGGTCTGGAGCACAAGTCTGATGAGGAACGGCTGAGGGAACTGGGGGTGTTCAGTCTGGAGAAGAGGAGGCTGAGGGGAGCCCTCATCGCTCTCTACAGCTACCTGAACGGGGGTTGTGGTGAGGTGGGGGTTGGTCTCTTCTCCCAAGTAACCAGCAATAGGACAAAAGGAAATGGCCTCAAGTTGCACCAGTGGAGGTTTGGACTGGATATTGGGAAAATTTTCTTTACTGAGTGGTCAAGCATTGGAAGAGGCTGCCCAGGGAGGTGGTGGAGTCACCATCACTGGAAGTGTTCCGAAAATCTGTGGATGTGGCACTTCAGGACACGGTTTAGTGGGCGTGGTGGTGTTGGGTTGATGGTTGGACTTGATGGTCTTAGAGGTCTTTTCCAACCTTAATGATTCTGTGATTTTTTTCTTGAGGCTATACCGGCCTGGTGCCTGCAGCTGCTCGCTGGAAAGCAACTGCAGCCAGTGAGAAGTGCATGTGGGATCGTGGCCATCAGTGACAGGTTTGATCTCTGAGTTGGGTGCTTTAAAACTGCTCCTGGCAGAGGAGTGGGAATCGCTGTGCAACCCCTGGTGCTCACAGAAACCCGTTAACTTGCTGCATTGCAGGGGGGCAGATAAAACCGGACAAATTATTACGACGTCCACAAACATTTTAAAACTACTGCTGTTTTTTTAAAATCAGGGAGTGTAGTAGCAAACTGGGAGGGTTGGCGTCTATGGTGGTGTTACCCTGTGCAGGCTTAAGCGTGAGCTGTTGCTGGCTGCGTGTTGTTTAACCCCCTCTGCGCCAGATTTTCCCCTTGCCGACTGGGCGTGCTGGGGGTACGTGGTCGAAGGTCTTTGGGTGATGCCTGGGTTTGGGTGGCGTGCTGGCAGCTGGTCCTCACCTCCTCCGTGGCTGGAGCCCACCCTGCCAGAGTTTTGAAAACGTTCTTGCCTTCCAGACCCAGGGCCGAGAGCCTTTGCTTCATTTATCACATTTCCCCCATCTTTCTCAAAACGGGACTATAAACCCTTACATGGAAACATCTGCCCTGGAAAACATCACATTCCCTGTGCGGGTTTTCAAACATTAGGAAATGACTCGGTCCCTTTGTTGCCCTCCTTTTCACCGCACCAGCAGCGTGCGCAGGAGGCGGCGCGTTGCCGTGGGCGCGGCTGCCATGGGCTGATGGGTGGCCCCGGGAGCAGGGGATGTCCCCAGGACAGGGACCAGGCGCGTCCTCACCTCACAGACGGCAGCCAGGCAAAGCTGCGCGGGGCCCAGCGCTCCCACCGCTTTTTCTGCTGAAATGGCACTAGATGGAGCAGTTGACAAAATATTGTATTTCTGCTGCCTTCAGCCCGGGCCTTGCCCTGCCGGAGGGGCTGCCCCCAGGGATGCTCCGTCCTCTCAGCCCAGACCGGGCAAAGGAAACTCCCAAACCTCTGAGCTGGCTTTTTCCCCTGCAAATAGGTGGGTGCTGCACAAAGGAGACGAGACCTGGGTACCACAAGGAGAGA
>NW_010556679.1:0-405 GCF_000687285.1 Phaethon lepturus | reverse complement strand
TCTAGAAATTAAAAGCCCCGCCTTTCTCAGCCCTGCTGAAAACTGCCCTACACTTGGCAAAAGCGGGGCCGAGCAGCCCCTCCACGCTGAGCCGCGGGTCGGGACAGGGAGTCGAGGACAGCTCGGCCCCGCAGACCCCAAAGCTGAGATGCTGTCGACGTGCCCGACACGCTGACCCTGGGGCAGCTCGTTCCCCTGCGGCAAATAAACCTGCCTTTGCCACCGAGACCTTCGTCTCTTCTAAGAATACTGAATTCTGCTGATTAGTTGCTGAGCTGACGCCGTCCAACCGCTGCTGGGGCAGTTTCTGGGTAATAAACCAAGAGGTGCTGATTTCCTCTGTCAGCTGCACGGACAAGACTGGGGGAGGAAAGCGGAAAGCGGCATTTATTGTGCTTTGACTCG
>NW_010556678.1:3339-3793 GCF_000687285.1 Phaethon lepturus | reverse complement strand
GCAGAGCCCTCCTGCCCTCCAGCAGATTAACTCTCCCTCCCAAATTGGTGTCATCTGCAAACTTACCGAGGGAGCACTCAATTCCCTCATCCAGATCATCAATAAAGATATTGAACAAGACCGGCCCCAGAACCGAGCCCTGGGGAACAAGGCCTGTGACCAGCCACCAACCAGATTTAACGCCATTCACCATGACTCTCTGGGCTTGGCCATCCAGCCAGTTCTTTACTCAGTGAAGAGTGCACCTGCCTAAGCCACGAGCCACCAGTTTCTCCAGGAGAATGCTGTGGGAGATGCTATCAAAGGCTTTACTAAAGTCCAGGTAGACAACATCCACAGCCTTTCCCTCATCCACTAGCCAGGTCACCCGGTCATAGGAGATCAGGTTGGTCAAGCAGGACCTGCCTTTCATGAACCCATGCTGGCTGGGCCTGATCCCTTGGTTGTCCTTCAC
>NW_010556678.1:0-3325 GCF_000687285.1 Phaethon lepturus | reverse complement strand
GCTCCATGATCTTCTCCGGCAGATTCTCCTTGCCTCTCTTTTTGTTGTTAATATATTTGTAAAAGCATTTTTTGTTATTCTAAGAAGTAAATTATTTTGTTATCCTAGAAGTAAAAACCTTGATGAATTAAAGCCTTGCTTTAGCAGTCATACAGACAACGGATTTTTATATTAAAAAGTCAGATCATCTGGTTTATTTATAGGGGGAAAAATATATGAGTTGTTGACCTACGTCAAATGTTTAAATTTCCTTTTTTTTTCTATATATACCTATATAGCAAGGTCTCACATACTGTAGGAGAGATATGTAGAAGAGGAAGTTAGCAGTAGATAACAGAAGAACCCTTTTTTCAAGGAAGAACTTGGAGGGGTGTTTGGCACAAGATGAATGAAAGAGGGCTCCATGCATAGAAGACCAAATTATTCAGATTGAAAGTAAATAAAAGAAGGAAGAGAGGAAGCTCTGCCTGCCTAGGTATGAAGGACCCACAAGGTTTAGGTTATGAAGCCAGATCTGGGATGTCTGTAGACCATGATGATATGAAACCCAGAAGGAGAAATACTGAGGGCCAGCATGCAACTTTCTATGTCTATTGTGATTGTGTTCTGGGATTTATATGCCATTGCCACTAGCGACTGTCTCCTGATAACACCAGCTTTCAGAAATATGTGAGATTGCCCATTCCCAGAAGATCAGGGTTCAGTAAAAGGACAGTAAAAAGATTTGCCACATAGCACACACCAAGAATGATGTTCCATCAGCCTCTCTGCAGATGAGAGTTCTGCAGTGAACCCACTTAATTTCCTTGTTTCTTGTTTCACAATTATTTGTAATATGTTAAATGCCATTGGAATCATTCTACCATGAAATTAAATTTTTAGTTATTTCCATGCTGCCACGCTGAAATTGTGGTAATGGTTACTGGAACTAGCAAGATAACTAAAGATGCTCTTACCTGCTGAATATTCAGTAAGACCGCTTTTCTGACATACCACAGCATATACCAGCACATTTTAGATATAGTCAATGACAAAACCAGCAGTATTTTAGACAAATGATGGAATTTTCTGAACATATTAAATGCTTACTTACTTGTAAAGCACTGCAGCTCTGTCAGTTCAGGATATATCACATTAGTTTCAGAGCACTAACTGGTTTTCATCAAGCTGCAGGAAACAATAAGGAATCTCTTTTAAAGCCTAGGAAGCATTTGCAAATTGTTATTTGCAATAATAATGTTCAACAAAAGATCCATTTTGGACAAAAATGTTCCCATACTTCAGTCAGCTCTATTTGTTTCACTGTTTTGCTGCCCAGCAATATAATGATCATACAGTTCAGTTATGTTGTTTATTATCTTCTTGGGAATCTCTCAAGAACTTTTAAAACAAAAATAATTGTCAGTTATCCTAAAAGAAGAGCGAACTTGCAATGTAATCTGCATTTATGTGTTCTTCCTGTGGGAATCCCTGACACACAGTGTATTCAGCATTAGGGGATGAGAGGAAATGAAGGTGGCTTTCTGCGGTTGCTGATAATCAGCCCTGAGCAGAGTTAAGTCCAGACCAAAGCACAGCTTAAATCCTTATGGTTACTGTCCAGCAAGAGATCACTGGCCAACACAATGGTGCAGAGGGCACTGCTAGGCACCTTGCTTCTGCAGTAGAGAGTCCACATCCAGCCAGCATATGACTTGGCCTCAGTCTCTTCCCAGCCCCATGTGATGCCTCATAGCTCTAAGACGTATTCTATGATTGTTTTTTAGTTCAGAGTGCATAAAATGTGAAAGACCCGTGTTGTAGACAGAGTGGTACAACCAATATAATAGCATGATTGAAAGAGAAGATGTATGCTCAAACATTCATGAATTTATAATGCTGAGCACTGAAACAGCTAAGGGAGGAGAAGAATTAGAGTTTTTGTTGCCTCTGCTTTTGGGACAAAAATCTCCATCTGAGGAGATGTGCTGTAACAGGTCCAGCAGTGCTCATCCACACAAAACCGTGTAAAATCCTACTTAGGCTGGCAGAAGAGGTAAAGGAGAGCATTGTATAATTCAACATTCTCAAATTTAAGAAGACATAATAAGCTACACCCAGAAGGAGAAAAGCGAACATCTTTATTGCAGATTAATTATGTGGTTTTCATTAGCTAAACTAAGATTCCAGAGTGATGCATCAATAAAATATCAATTACTTTTCAGCCTACCAAGGTGTCAACTTCACGCAAGTAACTGTTTTGTAGGTATTTATTAGTATGTCCATAGACTAACTGCTTCAGTAGTCTACTCCTGTAGGGCTCAAATCCTGTTTGTTAGTGAATGATGAAAATTGCTGAATAATAGTCAAATTAATTGAACACTTACACCGATGTACTGTTCAGCTTATCCCTAAGAAGTTCTCGAACTGGTCAGGTGAACCCTTCCCTAGGAGCACCCATTTCCCTCTGTTGATGACCGTGGGTTCCCCAAGTGCTCCACTGTATGGTCCACTATAAAAGACTCTCCTGCAGATGTCTTGAATGGGCCAAGATAAATGTCCGAAGTCACTTTACCACAGTAAGGTTTTATCCCAATTTTAGGGGAACATTTATATTCCAACAATGATAAAAATGTTAATGGTGCTGTGATTCAGGCACTTTGACCCAGTTGTGTTATGGAGCTGACAGGGCTTTAGAAATGCATGACTGTCATGTCGTAACTCCGCAGTGAACTGTAGGGGCTATAAGAGTCAGAATTCCTTTGGTTACCTTTCTGATACCACTTCTGGCATCCAGGGTGAGTTTCAGTAACTATCAGATTTATCAGAAAGCACAGGGAACACTGCCACACTACCACAGAAGATAGTCTGATCTTTTGGTCACTTGTGGGACCTGAGAGAAATCAGTATGAATCCTTTCAGGCAGAGGGGAAGGTGACCCACAGTCTCCTCCCTGCTTCTTTTACTTCCAACAATTACCAAAGTGTTCACCTTTGCTAAGACTGTCCAATTGCAATAAGAAGCAAAAGTAGGAAATTATATGTAAAGAGGTAGTTCCGACTGTGCGTTGTATGCACCTCTAGCATTGATGAGACCTAAGCAAAAATGTTGAGGATTTATACTTTGGACTTGGAGGCACATCACCAGCAATTTTTTTCTATTCAACAATAAGCTAAGATGAAGGAATATCATATGGCTATTTTCAGTGCAGATGTTCTGGAGCTAAAAACTTTGGAGCTGAATCCAATCTTCTTATCTTTTTATAAGGATATTTAAATTAAGGGGTTGGATTCAAGCCTATCTCTGTTTTATACATATCTTACATAGGAATATATATATATATCTT
>NW_010556677.1:24897-33924 GCF_000687285.1 Phaethon lepturus | reverse complement strand
CCTGGTGGCCAGTCAAGGTCAACCCACCACAATATGTTGCAAAATATTTTTAGTTTCAGCTTAAAGTGCTGCAAAGCGTAAGTAGGTAGGTGAGATGTCTTCAAGAAGTTCCAGATAGGAAGGAAATCCATACTCCTTGTTGTTCTATAGAATCACTGAAAACCTATTTAGGAAAACACTTTTCCTTCTTTGCATGCTTGAAATGTCTTTCTAAATTGCTGGAACATTTGGCAGAGTAAGAGATCCAGCCTAGAAACTTAAAAACTTACAAGGAAGGGTCTTTCATGAAGTTATTTTAAAATTCCCAAGGGTTCTCATTCCTAAGCTGTTCACCTGCATCTATAAAAGGAATTTATAAAACTATATAATCAAAATAGTATAAAGTGCATGGTTATTTTCCCAAGATTAAAGTGCATTTTTGGTTATTCAACTAGAAATGAAAATTGGCTCTATTAAACATTTTCATTAGTGCATTAAGCTTCATAAAGTAAGTTTAAACAGATCACAAATTTCTGGAACACTGTGTTGTGTTGTGTTATGTTGTGTTGTGTTATGATGTTATGTTAATTTAGAACAATCTAAGTTTTCTATCAATTTTTAATTTGCAAACATACTTCTCGAAGTCAGAAAAAATTTACACATCTCCAAGGTTTACTGATATAAATAAAGAGAATAAAATACATTATTCTTAAATTATTTGAGTGTGGGAAACAGATGCTGTGGTCCTTAAGAGTAAAAACAAAATTTGCAAAGACAGTCTAAGATCCAAGCTGGTGTTTAGTGAGATTCAGAAGAGCTGTTAAACTATTGTTCTGTGATATATAAAATTCACTGGCTATAGTGTATTTTTGAAAACTGTATTTCTAGAGACGTGTCAGTAATACTTTGACCTTTTGCTGCATGCAGTACCATGTTAGCCAACACATGGTAACTAAAATAAGTTATAATCTAATGTGAATTTTTTTTTCTAACTTTAGGAATATTATATGTACCTCCATCTTGGAGATGGCTCTTGAAAAGAAGTAGGCTGTCAGTGTTTCAGGTCTTGTAATTGAGATTTAATAACACTAGGATAACCAAAGGTGCCATTTTTAGATTAATAGATAACATAAATAAGGAAGACTAATTGTAAATAATTTAAAAAAGGAAAGTAATCATTTAGTGCATCAGTAGCTGGCAAGGAAAATTGATTTTTCCTTCTTTTAATAATTCATTAAGCATATGTTAATTTTGGGAAGGGGAGAGAGAGTTATTTCAGATTCCAGCAGCTAAATCTGTCTGAACAACATTTGTCAAGCCCACTTGATGGACAGCAGAGCACTTCAGAGTGATTTAGAACAGGGCATGCACTTGCATTTCTCCTTCTGCTCCTCACTGGACCATGGGAACTGCCCCAGCACCATGGGGAGGACAAGAAGGCTGGCACTAATTTTACTGCATTGTTTTTCACACTGGAGCAGGGCCAAACTGATCTCTGCCCACCTGAGATGTCTCCCTAGTTGTCCTCTGGCATCTCCCAGCAGGAAATCGTGTGTCTGAACCAGTTCTGGCAGAAATTTGCTCAAACACTTCTCAAAAAACTATCAGTCAGAAAGAGCTCGCCATCTCCCCATGTGACCTATTCCAGTGCTGGGCCACTTGTGTTAAGAAAATTATTCTTGCCCCTTCTCCTGAATTTCCAGTGTACACCTGTTATGCTTATTCCTTTCACGAGTCAACCTGGAGAATAATTTATTCCCTTCCTTTTAGTAGGAACCTTTGAAGTGTTTTGAAGACTGTTACTGTGTTTCCCATTGGTTTTCTCTAATTGAGACTAAAGCACTCCATTTATTTCAGGGTAGCAGATAATTCAGACTTGGCACATCACAACGTGCACTGACAGATGCCTCATAGTTGTGTTGTGTATCCTTCATGCTTAGAAGTCCCAGCACTAAGTAATGTATTAGTGCATAACTATCCTCATACAACAAAGCAAACAAAGGTCTTTTTTATTGTCTGCTTATGCAATTTATTTATGCTAAATTATTTATTTGCAAAACATAGGTCCAGAGTCTCTTATACTAACTTCTGATCACACATAAAATGCTCTTTGTGCTAGATGTGAATACAAATTGAAAGGACAAGGCAAAAAAACTGGCCCCATTTCTATCTACAAATATTATTTTGTAATGACTTTTTGTTTTGTTAAACAACAGAAACCGCTTTAGAAAGTGTTGATGGACATGTATGCTTTATGTTGCATATTGTCTTAATTGTTATGCTTAATTGTCATCATTGGTCTTGTAGCTGAGGTTAGTCTCATGGGCTATGAAAAAAATCTGATTGTTTTCAAAGACCACCAAGGGATCAAGAAATGCTTCAGTAAGCTGTGAGTTAAGAAAGATAAAAATGCATTCATAGGAATGACTGGGGAATAAAAATATGAAGTTTTTTTCTGTTTTTAAAGGTATTATTCCATTTCAATGTAATGGGTTGGTTAATGATCTCTTCAGTGCAAAGGTGGTATGATATGTAAGTATATAAATGTCCCTCTGCACAGACAGGTTATGAGATCCTAAAGCCAATAAGGCAAGCTCAAAGCAAATGAATATCCAGGCACCCTCCTCTCTCCCCAAACACAAGGACTTCCTCATGAGAGCAAATGTGTTTTCACAAAACAGTGTCTTGAACTTACCCTTCTCATCTACTTTCTGTGATTCTTGTAGCTCTAGCTTTAACTGGATGCATTTAATTGCAGGAGGAGCAGAAAAGGTAGCTGGTGACAGCCAAAGACGACTGAGCAATGACAGTTAATTACACAGCTTTTCAGTCCTTGAAATAATATTTCAAAGGTAACTCTTCCCTCCCCATCCCCCCTTTCCCCT
Organism: Phaethon lepturus; assembly: GCF_000687285.1. Lineage (NCBI taxonomy): Eukaryota > Metazoa > Chordata > Aves > Phaethontiformes > Phaethontidae > Phaethon > Phaethon lepturus. Next base: position 31,060 of record NW_010556677.1, on the reverse strand, counting down.
CCCCCTGAATAATACTCAGGGTGTCTATTAGGTTATTGTGCTTGGAAAGAGATTAGTTAGCACAGATCCAAATCTAATTGTCTTGTAAGTCACTTAGTCATTTGCCTCAAACAATGGAAGACACAAGATCATAATTAAGGCTTCCAGCTTATGGCAAGATAAAATGCACACCACGATAGCAAAGCAAGTGGTTGAACGGGTGCAGCATGTCTAACATTATTGCCTGAGAGAGTCTATTGTTCCCTTCTGAGCCTGTGAGCTGCTCTCTAATTGATGAGGAAATTAGGAACAGATGACGGTTTTGGAGGCTTTTCTTCTGGAACTGTCAAATTTATCTTATGCAACAGCATCAACTTAGCAGAGGAGAACAGGTATGAATAAAGGGCTGCAGCTTGAGGTGTGACCACATCACCCGTCAGCTACCCCCTGGGTGCCACCAAGGCCACGCAAACCCGAAAGCTGGGACCCTCGTGGCTCCAAACCATTTAGTTATTGGCATAGTCACTTCTTATGATGTGAAGTCTGGGCAGGCACGCATGGGGTTACTGAGTGGGTGGGAAGGAAAGATGTAATACATATATTTTTAATTCCATTAATACTGCCTGGAGGTGTTGTCTGGATTGAGAAAGCAGGGCTTGGCCTCCTGGCTGGGTAATTAGATGACTGGCAGCCTGGTCCCAGCAGCTCTCACTGTACACGCAGGGACCAGCAACGCAGCTGGGGTGCAGTATGTCCTGGACAGAGACAGGAGAGACCTTGCGTAGGACAGGGTGCCCCTCCACCACCTAGCACCACCATTTGCACCAGAGCTGAACTGGCCTCTGGCAAGGCACACAGCCAGGATGACACACTGGGACGTGTGGGCTTGCCCAGCCTGGCCTTCCCCCGGGATTTAAAAATCACTCTATGTACCCAAGTTGTGCACCTTTTGGCTTTTTATCTCCTGCAGAGAAGCAAGGCCATTGATTGCCTTAGCAGAGGAGCTTGGTGACTCCAGCGATCCTTGAGATGCCTCAAAGCCAGAAATCTCTGCAAACGCAATACATTCCCCATCTAATTTCACTTCATTAGAGGGTTTATCTGGGAGGGTAGAACCTTTCCTGATTGAAATCGCAGAGTGGAGTTCAGTGAGAGTATCTTAGCTGTCAGGTACATGTGCCAACCACCAGGCTATAGCCTATTTAGAAATGACGCTACTTCAGACTGCAGTTTCACATGACGAAACCATGCCTTGCAACAATCTTTTGAAATATTCTTGTCCTATTTTTCCACTTCTCATCCTCCCCCCAGACCCTCTCCCTCTCTTTCCAGCTCTGCTTCCTGTGGCTACACTGCAAACTGGATCAGTAGATTGATCTGGCATTAAAATAACCCCCTCTTTTCTTTAACGACTGGCTTATTTTTGAGCTGAGTAGTTCCCCGAGTCATTTCACAGTGCAGCCACACAAGGAGCTATTCTGGCCCTGACGAAGAGTGATGACACACAACACAAGGTAGGAGCCAGCTGTTGGGCATGAATATCTTGAAACGGTTAGATGCTTCATCTTGTGAAACCTCAGCTTAAGTCTTTCTGATTAAAATAACTCTTCTGGGCATAAACTACTTATACAGTCACATACAGCATAAAAGCACATTAAAATGACACCCTTGTCTACCGTTTTGGACACTCCCTGGATGATGATGGATTTCCAGGCTTGATTTACAACTACTGGAACAGTTGGCTGAAAAGAGGGAGAATACTTCCCAATACATCACATCTGCAAGTGGAAAATACGTATTCCAGTCCTCAAAAGCAGCAGAAGAAAACAAATCTGTGATACTGTACATCCAAAAACAGTGTAAAAAAGACAGCTTTTCTTTTTCTGGCATTGGTGGGAATACAGCCTTTCCCTTTTCCTAGACTTTCTTGGAATGAAATGGTTTGTTTCAGAACAAAAAGAAGCTTGTGGGTGGGATTCAGTTCAAAAAGAAGATATCCAAATTAAGGTTTCTAGCAATAGGCATTTGCTAGGATTTTAAGCTTCTGTCACAGTCAATGCAGTCAGTCATGCTTGGAGAGCAGTTCATCTCACCCCAGAGCAGTCACTCGGGGTGGGACTCCATTGCCTGAACAGAGGTGCTTGTGGTGCTTGAGATGCCCAGGATGTCTGCCCAGGGCATGCAGGTAAGACAGGCACCACAGACCACCACCCTTCTGTGGCAGCAACTGAAGACAGGAAAGATAATTCACAGCATCTAAAATTACACTAGACACCTATATTTAGGCTACTGAATCTTACCATAGCCTCTAGTCAGTTAAATAACTTTACAATCTCAATACATGACTGATGGCACTGAGTTGGTGTCCACAGTAGCAGGAGCTCAGATGTGCATATTTGGAGCCCTACATGTAGACGTATAGATTTAGATATCTTATTCTCAGTTTGAATCCCATGTTATTTGTCAAATCAAAGAAACAACAAGTTGTTTGGTTTTTTTTTAAAGAAAAATCAAATGTGTTTTTTATAATCCTTTTTGTATATATACGAAAGCTCTGCTGATAAACTGAGAAACAGCCCATTGTGGCAGTTCTGGGAATGCACAGATTTGGCAGTGACTCTGTGTGCCTCTGGTCTTAACTACTGACATCTCAGAATTTAGCATTTACACAGGGTGCTATGTGAGACTCAGCTCTTATTTTGTATGTCTAGCTGAAATAAGTAATAAATAATAAATTGTCAAAACCAGTAAATATTCATGTTCATATGAATGTCTGTGGTCATACAATGCTATTCCTCCAGAGACCTTTCTGAACAAAACCTCTTTGCTTATATGAATAATGAGGATAAAAATTTAAGGGAAAATCTCCCCTAGTCCATTCAGACAGCACACAGCAACTGCAGGATGTTATATTTAATTGCGTATTTTAATGTTTCAGCCTTTGACCCAGAGATAGAAAAATCATCCAAAGTTTGAATATCCAATTTTTGGTATGAAAACCATTTTCCCATGCTTTCTAGGAGTAGCTAAAAACCTCCTGTGTTTCTAGCACAGGGCAGATTCCCCATCTGACAGCTAACCAGGCAAAAAAATGAAACAATAATGAGTGCTCTGAGGAAATTTTCTCAGTTTGGTAAAAATAGTATTCCACTACCATTTGTTTCACTTTCTTTGTTTGTCAATACTTACTGTCAGACTAATTCAAGAACTTTTTTTACAGGTGTAGCTCCAGGAAAATACTTATGTCAATGCACTGTGACTTATTCCTGTAAATGGTTGAGACTGACTAGAGGAAATGTGTTTAAAACATGATGAAACACCAGATGTCTAGTCATAAATAGAATAAATGATGCTGACATTTTTATGCTGGGCATTAGCAAACTAGTGCAGAATTCCTTCTGTTTAAATTTGGTAATCTTTTAAGCAGATAAGTATGTTATTTGGTTGCCTGGACTTTTTTTTTTAAAGCTAGAAGTTAATTATACTGTTGCTTATATTTCATTTGGACAGTGACAGGTTTTTGCATCTTAAGTGAATATTTTCTTGAGTTTTGGATTTGCATCTGATACACTACCTTCTTGGGAAGAAATGAGCTACTGAGCTACTCATGAAGAACTGTTGGCAAAAGCAATGAATGCTGCTCTCTTTTCCTTTCTGATATTGATTAAGGTTGCCAATAAAGAGCTGCTTTATTTTATTGCTCTTAGAATTTGACATTCTCCCCATCCTCCTCTACTCCTCAGATTTCCTTTAATCTATGTATAGCCACAGCGAATGTTTTTGGTTTAGAGAAGAAAAACCCTTTCAGTCTTGCACTGCGAATAGAGGAACGCAAGTCCTCAGGCACCCGGATCGGACTGATGTTTCAGGGCAGGCCAGAAGTGAAAACAGAGGAAAGAAATGAACCACTCCAGAGCAGAGGAAATTACCAGCGTGACACAGAAGCACTTGAAGCAAGAGGAATACGTGTTCTTTTGATCTATTATTGTTAGCGTGCAGGCCTGAATAAAATGGGTAGATTAATTGGAAAATAGCCCATAGCCCATAGCCCATTCACAGATAATGAACTACTTGCAAAATCTTTAAAAAAGATGCCCTTGCAGATCATATGACTACAGCCTTTACTGAAGTGCTGCTGCTTCTGGTTTGGAGATAAATAAATCTTGTTTGCAGTAAACTGGCAGGCCTCTCAAGCTGACACATGGCTTTCGAGTAGCCTGCAGATTTGAAGGCAAGCTAAATGTCTGCTGTGAAAAAAAAGCGTATTCTGTAGTACTGCTTGCTGTGGCTTAAGCAGAAACGGAAGCGAGGAGTAGGTGTGTTTGTGTAGCCAACCACCACGCAGAGCCAGCGCGCTTCTGCCGTCTCCGAAGGGGGCAGGAGGGACCCGTTCGTCACCGCCATTCAGTTTCACAAGTCCCAATCCACAGTCAGTCCAGAAAGCATCTTTTGCAAGCAGCTTCGGGGAGAAGTAGAGTACTCACCACACTGGCAGAGGGCACGTCACTGGTCAGCACTGGGTCTTCTGGTCTGAGCCTCCTGTTCACGGGGGACTGGCAGGAAAAGAAAGATCTGCCACAGGCAGTGACAGAGTGATAGCAGCATTTGTAAGGCCAAAACAGGCCATCAGCTCAGCATATATTACTGAATTTTAGGCACTTAAATTGAGAGTGGTGACTTGCACCTGACTAAAATACAGCTGTAATGCTTCCTTCTTCACGCTAATAGCGGTGCTCCAATTCCCTATTAAATTCTTAGAGCTGTTAAGATCTGATTTCTGGTGTAAGTATTTTATGGAAAGTGAATCTTGATGTTAGACTCCAACACTGATTTAAAAATTGCTGATTCTTTAGCTCTGCCAGCTGTGAAACCCATGCATCGGACTATTGCCGGACACAGATGAAGAGAGTTCATTAAAAAATGTTGAACTGATAATTCACTGACATTTCTTGCTGTATTTGCCCAGCTCTATTAGTTCCTAAATTTCTAAGACCTTTTTAAACATGTGGGGTAAGACTGAGAAAATAAAATGAATCTGTTCTAACCGAGACATTTGTCACCAAGGCAGATCAGCAAGCCTGAAGTTAAAGAACAGACACTGGGAAATTGAGGACGTGGCTGAAATAAGGTTAAAACCTATGATCACGAGAATTCATAAGCTGAACCCGTCAAGAGCAGCTGACACCCCAGACCTCATCCAACTCCGTTTGTCTGACCAGCGAACTGGAGCAATGGTGATAGCTGAAGCGCTGGCAGTCTGAAATACAGAAATGCTGAACATTAGGAGTAACTCTTTCCTGAATAAATGCCATGGGAATGGCTCAAAAACTGTGTGGCTACTTAAAGTACTTATCAGTTACCCAAAGGTCAGAAGAAAGTATATCAAGGTAACTGTACGTTAGCCAAGAATTGTCTGACCTTCGAACTTCAATAGGTACTCGGAAAAACAGAAAAGAAATGGTATAATCAGCAATGGTGAACCTGAATGATGAAGGACAAATTTTCTGTTGCTGTAAATGAGCCAGTGTTGCTCACTGTTTTGTGCGATACATATATGTTTAGGCTTCTATTAATTACAGTATAAGTTACATCTAGAGAAGCTGTCTCTTACTCCAAAATCAATTATGCTATCTCTCATTGTAAGAATATAGAATATATGTTAAATGTAAATCAGTACTGAATACTTATTCATACTGGTATATATGGATAGAATACTTTTCTCCTCTGCTTCATATCTCTACTTCTATTTCTACTTATTATTTTGGTCTTTTCAAGCATATATGAAATAAAATCCCAGCGGAGGTTGAGGAATCTGTACTAACACCTGCTTTTGAGGCCAAGTGTCTCCCATTTAGTAGATTGCCCGATTCTTTATTACGAAATACTTTTTGTACCCTAAGAAATATAGATAATATATATAGATAAAAAAAAATTTCTAGTAGTGTATAAGTGCTTCATGGTCAACTTCAGAGCTATAACAAAGTGATATGTTTTCATTCTATGAAAAAAAAGATATGCAAATCACAATAGTATGACTGGGTGTACAAAGTATAGCACTGTTTAGGAAATATTAACTCTATAGAGGCCAGTGCTCCTGCTTTCACTAACAGAGGGCAGCAGCAATATATATTCATAGCTGTACTCGGAATTGCTGGCATTGGACTGCTGCCACCCACATCGGAAG
>NW_010556677.1:0-24817 GCF_000687285.1 Phaethon lepturus | reverse complement strand
GAAAAGAAAACAAAAAATATGGCTGCTAGTAGTGTGCAAACACTGCCATATTGCTCTAGTGATATCAGCATAAAATGAATGTCTACATATGCAAGTCTATGGGACCCGATGCAATGCATCACAGAGTCCTGAGGGAATTGGCTGATGTAGTCGCCAAGCCACTCTCCACGATGTTTGAAACATCATGGCAGTTGGATGAAGTCCATGGAGACTGGAAAAAGAAAACATTGCACCCATCTTTAAAAAGGGTAGCAAGGAGGACCCTGGGAACTACTGAACCATCACCCTCACCTCTGTGCCTGGGAAGAGCATGGAGCAGATCCTCCTAGAAGCTGTGCTAAGGCACATGGAGGGCAGGAAGGTGATTCAAGGCAGCCAGCATGGCTTCAGTAAGGGCAAGTCCTGCCTGATCAACCTAGTGGCCTTCTATGATAGAGTGGCCACATCAGTGGGCAAGCGAAAAGTTATGGATGTTGTCTATCTGGACTTGTGTATGGCCTTTTACACAGTCCCCCACAACATCCTTCTCCCTAAATTAGAGAGAGATGGATTTGATGGGTGGGCTGTTCGATGGATGAGAAATTGGTTGGTTCGTCGCATCCAGAGGGTAGTGGTCAACAGCTCAATATCCAGATGGAGACCGGTGACGAGCGGTGTCCCTCAGGGGTCCGTATTGGGACCAGTACTGTTTAATATCTTCATCAATGACACAGACAGTGGGATCGCGTGCACCCTCAACAAGTCTGCAGGTAACGTCAAGCTGAGTGGTGTGCTTGACACGCCTGAGGGACGGGGTGCCATCCAGAGGGACCTGGAGAAGCTCAAGGAATGGGCCTGTGTGAACCTCATGAGGTTCAACAAGGCCAAACACAGGGTCCTGCACCTGGGTCAGGGCAACCCCTAGTATCAGTACAGGCTGGGGGATGCAGGGGTTGAGAGCAGCTCTGCCGAGAAGGACTTGGGGGTGCTGGTGGATGAAAAGCTGGACATGAGCCAGCAATGTGTGCTTACAGCCCAGAAGGCCAACCTTCTCCTGGGCTGCATCCAAAGCAGCGTGGCCAGCAGCTTGAGGGAGGGGATTCTGCCCCTCTGCTCTGCTCTGCTGAGACCCCACCTGGAGTCCTGCATCCAGCTCTGGAGCCCTCAGCACAGGAAAGACATGGACCTGTTGGAGAGGGTCCAGAGGAGGCCACAAAAGTGATCAGAGGGATGGAACACCTCTCCTGTGAGGACAGGTTGAGAGAGTTGGGGTTGTTCAGCTTGGAGAAGAGAAGGTTATGGGGAGACCTTCTTGCAACCTTCCAGTACTTGAAGAGGGCTTATAAGAAAGATGGGGACAGACTTTTTAGCAGGGCCTGTAGAGATAGGATAAGGGGTAATGGGTTTAAACTGAAAGAGGGCAGATTTAGACATGATCTAAGGAAGAAATTTTTCACAAAGAGGGTGGTGAAATACTGTCACAGGTTGCCCAGAGAGATTGTAGATGTCCCATCCCTGGAAACCTTCAAGATCAGGTTGGATGGGGCTCTGAGCAACCTGCTATAGTGGAAGATGTCCCTGCTGATTGCAGGGGGGTTGGACTAGATGACCTTTGAAGGCCCCTTCCAACCCAGACTATTATCTGATTCTATTCTATGGTTATATGATTCGAGTTTTAAATTTGAGAAAACAGGCAATGGGGTAAAGTTTTCATGGGGTAAGGTAGTGGGTGATGATAGGAAATTTGAGCAGGAGGTAAAACAGTTAAAAAAAATCCCAATAGTTGATTTTTAAGTAAAAAAGGTACATGGATTTTGTGATTATAAATGGCAAGAGGAAGGATATCACGTCCAGTTTGTTAAGTAGGAAATAAGAAAAAATGGTAGCAAGATAATAGGGTGCAAGGAACCATACTTTCTAATTGTGCATTGTTCAAGTTGTGGGGTTTACTGGTTAAGACTAATAGTATTTTCAAAGTTATAATTTAGTTGTGTATAAATGCACCCATAAATTAGTGCTTCTCCAGAGCTGTATATGCTCTTATCCCTTTTCTGTATGGTCTTATGACCGAAAATAATGACACTCAACATCCACTTGTATATAGGGACAGAGGCACAGGAACCTTGATGACAACCCCTCATTTCAGGAACGTCATCCATGGACTTTCTTCACCTGACTTGATGAGAGAAGATGTATTTCACTGTAGTTGCCTAAAGGGTAACAGACAGGTCTTCGCAGAGGGGACATAGACCCAGAGCAGCCCTCACCTTTGTTGCTTGTCCATACTCTTTCCAGGAATACCTTGCTAGCCCGTCCTTGAAGATTTTTATTCTTCAGAAAAAGGCTCCAGATTTTCTTCCACCTATTAAACTATTCACAGTGCTTTTAAATGCATGATGGAGCACAAAAAATACACAGATACAGCCTTCTCTTCAGAGCCAATAGAAAATTAATCTATCCCAGCCTTGTCAAATGGACATAAAAAAATGGGAAAAAGAAACAGCAATGCTGAGAAGTTGAAAATGTGACAGTCTGGGAGACAGGACACACTAGCCATCCCTGGTCTGTGCTACTGCTGGGCACTTGCTGCTGCAGCCAACTGGATAGTTGGGTAAGTAGGAGATTTGGGAAATGTCATGTAAGCTTTCTCCTTGATGAGCGTAAAGAGCGTCTTTACCTTTCTCTCAAAGGTTACATTTAATGAGCTAAAATACCCTTCAAACACAGAGCAATGGCTATTTCTCAGCTCTTATTTCTTTTCAACTTTCATATCTCTTTTGAGGGTAAAGTATTATATTTTTACAAGAACATTAGAAACTTTGCAGTTGAGAAACTTTGCAGTTGAGAAATGCCATTTAGACAGTCGTATCTTTATGTCCAGAAAGTAGTCTGTGTCCTTTATTTCAACTATCTGTTTGTTTATTCAGGAGCTCATCTCACCCTCTTTTCAAAGAAGTAAATCCCCCTATTTCTGCGAGTCACTTTCAGTTTATTCCATGTTTAATATCTATGAAAAACTGATTAAGTTACTTTAGACTGTGGGTTAGATTAATAGTTGCAAATTCTTACTTGGAATTTCATACTGTAAAGCTGAATTTTCTCTGTATAATACTGTCCCCTGTAACATGTTTTATCAGCTTCTAGGAAAAAGTATGTACCTTCACTTGGATCTACTTAGCCGTCACAGTGCTGGGAAGAAAAGACATAGAGAGGCCATGTTTCAGTTTACCTATTATAAACAGATAATATTTTATTACCAAATATTTTAGCCTCTGAAATTTGATTGTTCTCTAGAAGGTCCTATTTTTCTTCATTGGTTATGAATGGGTAACAATATCTGTGTGGAGATGTTTATGTGGTAAACATTTACATTAGGCAGATAGATCTTGTCTTGGTACCTAAATATGAGAGAACAATTCTGTTCCTGTTCTGGTAATCTCAGAGGCTTTTAAGATCACCTGTGGCCTTTCAATATATAAAGGGCGTTTATAAGAAAGACAGAGAGACTTTTAACCCAAGCCTGTAGTGACAGAACAAGGGGCAATATTTTTAAACTCAGGGAGGGTAGATTTAGATTTGATGTAAGGGAGGATTTTTTTATTATGAAGGTGGTGAGACACTGGAACAGGTTGACCAGAGAAGTTGTAGATGCTCCATCCTTGGACGTGGTCAAGGTCAGGTTGGATGGAGCTTTGAGCTACCTGATCTAGCTGAAGATGTCCCTGATCATTGGAGGGGTGTTGGACTAGATGATCTTTAAAGATCCCTTCCAACCCAAACCATTCTATGATTCTATGATCATGTGGATACTCCACCTTGTCCTGTAGGTTTTTCCAGATCCCCAGGAAGAAGTTCTAGTGCCAGCAGAGAGGTGCCAAGTGGGGTAGGAACCTGAGTTCTGCTGTGGTGCTGGAAGGGGTAAGGAGGCATTCGGTGAAAAGGTACCTCCAGAAGTAGACATATCCCTTCCTCCAATTGCACATCTTGAAGGGTCACCCCTTCCACATCACCCTCTGCTAGTGAAGACTTTCCAAGGATGAAGTGACTCTGCTCCTTCTGCTGAAACCAGGCCACATGCAAGATTCATGGGGTTTGTGAGATGGAGGCCAGAAGCAAACCAGAGCCTGCCTATAGCTCACTGGGGAGCAGAAGGATGTTTCTGGGAAGGACACTTGACTCCTGCCTATAGCTCACTGGGGAGCAGAAGGATATTTCTGGGAAGGACACCTGACCGCAAGACTGCATGCTTCCAGCTGAGCAGCCTTTCTGATCTCCATAAGCCATAGTCCTTCTTGCTTCGCTGATGAGAGTGAGCCATTGATCCCAGCTATGCTAATGTGACATTTCCCAGGCAGCTCAATCACTTGGGTCCAGCCAGGGTGTCCAGCTGTGTGGGTACCAAAGCAGACTCTAGAGGTTTTGTGGGTGGTCATGCTGGAATCCAGATGCTTACATTACCCGTAGATGCCTATGCACGTTTCTGGCCCCGAGTGCATTAATGCCCCTGGAGACAGCAAAACCAAGACAAGTAAGCAGTGCTGTTCAAGAAGGAAAGGCTAGATGTTTCAGGAGGGAGTCTCATTGGCTTCAGAGATGCTGGCTGGGACCTAAGAAAAGAAACAACTGGAAAAGGAAAATAGACCAATAGTCCCCATATAGAACATGAGTGCAATTAGGAAACATCTTGAAACACAGTATGTGGTTAAATAAATCAGATATACTGTCATTGTAAGAACCTGCTATGCTTTAAGAAGTTGGTAGAACGATTTGTGTGTGAGCAATAGGAATGCTGATACTACCTATCCATCCATGCCCTTTTCAATTTGTGGTAGGTTGTTTTAGTTATAAACACAAAATAATAATAAATCTATTTCAGGTTTTTCATATACGATCATTTGTGAGTTTTAATGGTTCAGCAAATGAAATCTGCAACACCTGGCTGTGGTGTATTTAATGTGATGTAGCATATGAGCTCCAGAATAAATTTAACATAATCACCAAATACTGAATAATGTTGTGAAATGATTTGTTGGAGCAACAGGGAGTTATATGGTAGATCTTATGCAGAAAATAAAATTATAAAACGTTAATGAACTAGGCATTTAAAACCGGAGTTGTAGTGTATAATTTATTCCATTATTAAAGTATTAAATTACTTTTGTGCAATAAACCAGGATAAATTTAAGACCAATGATTACAAGAATGACAAGTGAGGAAAGCGAATTAGTATGCATCGCCGTGGTGTAGAATCAAATGGATACAAATGCAGCTGTATAGTTACAAAAACAAAATTTTCTCTGTAAAACCATATATTACAAACTCCTTATGAGAGCAGAAGTTGGATCTGCCACTGTGGGCATTTTCAAGATTTTGTAAAATTTTCCTGACACAAACCACAATAAAAATAAAGTCTGAACACTTTAACGAAAATAATATAGAATTCTTTTCCAAATAATTTCAATAGGAATACTGTTTCAATATTTTATTTTTAATTTTTGTTGCTTTAAATTAATGTCAGCAGGCAGTTATTTTGAACCAAGAGAGACTTTTCAGCTAAACTGTACTGAATTAGAACACTTTAAAGTGACAGAATCCTTTTTTTAACCATAAATTTATTTAAATGATGTGTCATCCAGTGGAAAAAAAAGTCTGAAAAAATCCTGAATAGAACTCTTTAAAACTTTGCTAAAAGTGAAGACATATGGGCTTAAGAGTACTGAGAAACAACTGCAATTGCAGCCTTTCCTACTGGTTCAGTTTACCAGCCTGCTGAATCAGACTGCTGTTCTCTCTTAATAAAAAGATTGAGATGAGAAAATACAACAGAGTCGTTGGCCTGAAACTTTTGTTACCCATCAACAATAATTGTTTCCTGTTCAGAACGCTAAATTGGTAGGATTGAGGAATAATGCAGTATTTTATGGGAGTTAGGAAATGCAGCAGTAAACAGTTCTCTGCCTGCACTGTAGAAAACTGACTATAGCACGTTTGGGACCAAGGAGGAGGTTAAGAAGGAAGGGGATGCTGAGGCACTGGTGGTGGTGTGTGCCTTCAGTCTCCCAAAGCCTCGGCAAGAGTCTCTTGGCCACGACTTCATCATTCGCACTGATTCTTCTAAATGAGTTCAAGTGAACGGTGTTTTGAGACTTCCTAAACTAGCTTCCAGCCAGGAGGCATCCCATCCCAGAGGATTTCAGAGCCAAACACCTGAGACCATGATTCAAGTCTTGCCAGTACAGCTGAGGCAGAAAATACCACCTCTGAGGCAGAAAGAGGAAAAAAACCCCAACAAAACGAAAAGAGAGAGAATTAGAAAACACTGTGGGAAAGAAGAATAGATAGCTAATAATTATAAAAGTAAAGACTTACTCAAGGAAAGAAATGGAAGAGGAGGCAGACGAAAGAGATAGGAGTGACTGGAGATGAAACAAAAAAAATAAGTTAGAACTCAATTAGGCAAAGTTCTTAGTTATATCTTAAATCTTTAGAGAGATTTAAAGACAAAAAAACCCTTAAATGGTGAAAAAAAAGAAAAAGTAGCTGCTATATGGCCTTTCCTTTCTTAGAACTGCAGGTTATTCTGCAAAGGATCAAAGAAAAAGACTTAAGAAATGTGGAAGATGACAGAAGAGAAAGGAACTAAAAAGAAGGAAGGGAAACTGAAGGAAGAAAAGGCAAAATGCACCCAGGTTTAGGACAGAAGCATTCAAAGTAATTTATTCATATCCATTTCATCTTGTGATTTAGGGGTTGTCAGGAGGTGACATTACAAGCAAGGCTTCTCACAGCCAGGGGATTTGCTGTCAAATTCACATCCTCAAGCAAAACTGCACTGTCAAATCTATATTTTCATTTTAAAAAAAATTACAGTACACTCCTTTCACAGTGCATTACAGAACTAACAGGCACTCAAGAGATTGCCAAAGTAGAGTTGCCTTGTTATGTTTGCAAAATCGCCTGATACAACTGCTCTAAAACTTAAGTCGCTCCACGTAGCATTGACATGGGAAGCAAATTCCAAAATTCAGTCCTTTAGCTGTCCATATTTGTAACTGCATTACCATGCAATGTATTTATTGATTTTCCACTGAAAGCATCTAATCATCCTTCAACTATTGCCAAATAAAAATATCTTCTGATACAATACTAGAGATACAATATTTTAGACTAGATATTAGGAAAAATTTCTTTACTGAGACAGTGGTCAAACATTGGAACAGGTTAACCAGGGAGGTGGTAGAGTCACTATCACTGGAAATATTAAAAAAATGTATGGATGTGGCACTTCGGAACATGGTTTAGTGGGCATGGTGGTGTTGGGTTGGTGGTTGGACTTGGTGATCTCAAAGGTCCTTTCCAACCTTAATAATTCTGTGATTCTGTAGTATTTCTGAAGAAATCTGAAACTGAAATACATAAACCTAAAATAGATATGATTTCACAGGAGAATAAGTGGCACTGGAAAATATATATCAACATATTTTACTGACATATGTAATTCAATTAAAAATGCCCACAATACAAAATGAAGCAACACGTTAATCAACTTAAATTGTCTGACCAGACACAACATTTCTGCTGCTTTTAACATGGTGCAGCAGAAGTCAGGGACTTTTCTGCATATTTCAACAGTCAGAGGGGTGGGAATCATTTCACAGGCACTTTTGATATAAGGCATCTCATCTAACCTTTCAGAGCTCCCTTAATGGTCAAGAAATAGACTCTTCAGCATACTTCTTTAGTTCCATGGAAGTCCATTGGGATTTTTCTGTGAATAGATGAGTGCACTGGTGAGACGTACAGCGGATGTTAACGTTGTAGGACTGGATGTCATCTGGAAAAATGCCCTAAGTGAAATCCATACCTTGAAGAAGAGCTTTTCCTCATTCTTTTTCTGTTATTGAAAAAGTGATTAAGGAGCAACGCCACTGGAGAACAGCTAGTATGGGGCTGCGTTTTGGATTTGTGCTGGAAACAGTGTTGGTAACACAGGGATGGTTTTGTTATTGCTGAGCAGTGCTTACACAGAGTCAAGGCCTTTCGTGCTTCTCACACCACCGGATCAGCGAGCAGGCTGGGGCTGGGCAAGAAGCTGGGAGGGGACACAGCTGGGACAGCTGACCCCAACTGACCAAAGGGATATTCCATACCATATGATGTCATGCTTAGCATATAGGGCTGGGGGAAGAAGAAAGGGGAGTATGTTCAGAGTGATGGCATTTTGTCTTCCCAAGAAACCATTACGCGTGCTGGAGCCCTGCTTCCCTGGAGATGGCTGAACCCCTGCCTGCCCGTGGGGAGCGGTGAATGGATTCCTTGTTTTGCTTTGCTTGTGTGCGCGGCTTTTGCTTTACCTGTTAAAATGTCTTGATCTCAGTGCACGAATTTTCTTACTTTTACTCTCCCGATTCTCTCCCCCAACCCCACGGCAGGGGAGTGGGCGAGTGGCTGCGTGGGGTTTAGTTGCCAGCTGGGGTTAAACAGTGACAGGCTCAAAGAAATCGGAGTATAAGCTTTAAATGGGTAAGTGTTCTAGGGTTTGGTTTGCGCATATCTGAGTGAAATGTAATGTCTTCTGAGATACAGAAGGTCAGACTTTATGATCGAATAATGTCTGACCTTAATCTTTGGAAACACAGAAATTATTTAAAATACTTACTTATCATGGTATACAGAGGGAACTGAAACCCCCCTGCTGCTCAGCTTTTTTGAAAAAGTAATTTCTTTAAGTGTTTATATTGCTTTGAAATGTGCATGAGAACATTTAGGACATGGTAGAGAATGGGAATCTGAGATTCCAAGAAATCTGATACATTTCTGCACTTAAGAGTCGGAAGCACATTAGTTAGTTTTAATTTCCTTAGGAAAATTCTCAGATATCGGAGAATGTTCTGAGTGTGCGCACTGTTTGCAAAACTGATAGCACAACACCGGGAGCTTTGAACTCCTGTGCATACTTTATACATGACAGGTTTTAAAAATGAAAACTTTGCTAAGAGTAGATTCTGCAAGAAATTTAAGTTGGCTGAAAAAAGGTATCTGAAAATGATCTCAAAGCACATGACGTGAAAGTGTAGCTTTCCTTTTTTACTTCCTCTGTTAGTGTTTGACGCATCTCAATAAAATAGTTGCCTTATGAGCGACCATTACCTGCTATTTTTGAAAGAGCAAACTACATTATAGTAAAGCAATTACCCTGGAGAATGCTATTATTTGGAAGTCTAATTCACACTCGCTTAAATGAAAAGTATTTTTATTCTATAAAGCCCATATTCAAGATCTGTGCAATTTGAGCCTTACTAGTTTTTTTCCTAATGGCACCACCCACCTTTCTTCATGTTAGCCAGAACACTTTTAAGAACAAAATCATGTACAGTGCTTCTAAAACTGTTCAAATTTGTACAGCCACCTCTGGTTTATGGCAATAAATTGGAGTGCAATCTTTAAAAGGGAAAGAAAAACACCCATCACTTTGTACCTTAAAATGAAATGTGAAACATAAAACTGTATTGCATATTTTTATTACATTCAGGTGGAAACTTTCCCTGGTGGGTAGGCAGGTTCCTAATGAGCTTTTTTATCAAGGTTTTGTTAGTGTGCTTAAAATTAGAGTAGTTCCAAAGTAAACCCTTTCTTCTGTGCTTGGCAGATGCTTTATCATAGGAATGATAGGTTCAGGTTACTGACAAAGCAGATGATGGTAACAGCCTTAAGCCGGTATTTAACGGTGATAATAAATGGCAAATAAAATGCAACACTGAAGTTTGGTGCAAATCACTGATAAGAATTTTATCAAGAAAGCTGAACTTTGTTCAGCTGCTTAGTGCAAGGCAGCTGACAGCATCGGTTATTGACATATCCTCCACAACACCAGTTGTTAGCACGAAAGCAAAGTCAAGTAGTCTTCACAGGCTACACGGCACTGTGCACAGCCTTCAGCTATGCTGAGCATGTTTGATTTTATTATCATTTCCCGTCTTCTTCTGCTTCTCTTTCTCTTGTCCCTTTTTAGATTTTTTGGGGGATCTCCTTTTCACTTGCAGACTTCTAAGGGAAGAGCCCGTAGGGTTTTTTTGCTTCTTACCGCCTGCACCTTATCTGGGAAACCTGCTTTTTTCTTAATTTTTAGTCACCATTCCAATTTTACCATAAGAGTATTCCCTTATGAAACCAAATCATGATACCCATGGACTTTATTTGGAATGAAATTAGACACAGACAACCCCCATCAGAGAGCAGGGAAATTGCCTTTTGCTGGCCCGTTGTGTGCTCTGGGACTTGCAGGGCAATCTTCAGTGTAACGTAGTTACACTGAAGTAAGGTTACCTTACCAAACGTAAGGTAACGTAAGGTTACCTTACCAAAGGCTTGAGGTAATCAATTCCACCACAAATAAACACTGAACTACCTACAACATTAGGACAATACTTTCAATGGGATGTGTGGGATGTTCACAGCTCTCCAGTGAACTCTGATGGTCTCTCCTGCAATGCACCACATCTCTCTTTGAGTACAAAGTGCTGTGGTGCCCTGTGGCAGCTGCTCTTTCATAAAGGTTTCAGAGAAGAATTATTCTGTCATGTACACTTGCACTGCTTGTGCGTTGGGGGATGGTTAGTGTCTTCTCTTCTGAGCTTATTTTCACACGGTTTTCAGAAGGTCAGTGTCCTACCTTACCTAACGGCAAAGCCATCAGTATGCTTGTCAAAGCAAACCATGCAGTCACTACAATCTAAAATACACATGAAACAGTGACTTTAGGTAAAAGGCCACATATTGGTTTGAGTGGAATGTCAGTGGAGGGTAGGTGATGTGACTTAAAAAATTACCTCTGCCTGCTTTGAAAATCTGATTTGCTAAAAGAGGATTTCTAAGTCTGCTGCCCTTTGGGAGCAGAATTCATAAAGAGCTTCGCAGCATGGTTAATGTGGAGTTACAGCACCATTATCACTCGTCACTTAGTTGCTCAAAGGTCCATTTTTCACATGAGAAGCTTAGTTTGAAAAGTGTGGCCACCTTTTCATTTGGTTAGACTTTATGGCTTATGAGGTAGCTGCTCAAAGGCAGTGGCTGAGGTCCAAGGAGAAATTTCCTTATTGTAGAAGAAAAGCTGGTTGTAAACTCTTAACTGTCTGTGTAGGAGATACAGTAGGAGATACAGACTTGTAGGACAAGTCTTTTCAATGCCAGTTATGATCTGAGGTTTTGCAAGTGTCTGCTTTAAAAGAACTGATGAGTTCTATTTGGCCTCTAGACCACAAACTGACTTCCCTGAACTTGAGGGTAAGGAAACCTTAAATCTTAACCTTCAGGCCACAGGCAAGTTCCTAGTGAGTGAGATCTGTTGCCTTTCCTTAGCTTTCTGTTGTTTCTTCCAGGGGACTTTGTATTTACTCATTATTTGCCACCAGCAACAAAAGATCAGTGGCTGAGACGTAGGGTAGAGATAGCTACAATATTTTAAAATAAATTGACTTTTTGATTTTTTTTTTAAAGGATTATTTTGTCAGGAACATAACAGTTGGGAAGTACTTTCCTTTGAAAAGAATTTCCATGTCCAGGAATGGAGAGTCTGGGAGTGAGAAACCTGAGTTTCCCACATCGTCCTTATAAATCAGTGAGTGCTACGGAGTAGAACATCTCTGGTGTCTCACTCTCTGAGAGTGATTAGGGTAGTCCTGCGGGATAAGAGGATGCCATGTTTTTCCTACAAGAGGAAGTCTGTTCCCTTCCAGCTGGAAAATAAGAAACACCCTTCCATGTTATTTTCCTATGCTGTTTGATTTTAGTGCCTGATAAAGTATTTACGAACCATTTACTTGTCCAGGCAATATGCATTTCTCCCTTTAGCAATTAAGGCATTTCTTAAAAAAGTAATATCCAGTTTCCAATATTTACATATATGTATTGTCCTGGTTTCAGTTGGGATAGAGTTAATTTTCTTCCTAGTAGCTGGTCTAGTGCTGTGTTTTGGATTTAGTATGAGAATAATGTTGATAACCCACTGATGTGTTTAGTTGTTCCTGAGTAGTTGTGGTGCTTATACTGTCAAGGACTTTTCAGCTCCCCGCGCTCTGCCAGCGCGGAGCTGCACAAGAAGCTGGGAGGGGGCACAGCAGGACAGCTGACCCAGGCTGGCCAAGGGGATGTTCCATACCATGTAGCGTCATGATCAGTATAGAAACTGGAGTTGGCCGGGGGGCGGGAATCGCTGCTCCGTGGCGAGCAATTGTTGCATTGTGCGTCACTTGCTTTTGTATATTGCTTTATTATTATTAATTATTATTATTATTAACTATTATTAACCATTATTATTATTCCTCTTTCTTTGCTGTCTTATTAAACTGTTTTTTTCTCAGCCTGTCATTTTTTATGATTCTGTCTCCCATCCCACCTAGGGATGGCAACGTAAGTGATCAGCTGCGTGGTGCTTAGTTGCCAACTGAGGTTAAACCACGACATATATATATCTCTAATTTGAGATTTGCTGCTGCAGATAAAAATTACTTTCACTTATATGAGATTAAGAAGAAACAAGCAAAACTTTTGCATTATATTATCATTCTTCTCATTGCTTGGCATTTTTTTGACTTTCATGTTGTGATTGTTTCGCTCCTTGCTAATTCGTTCATTCACTGCTACCTTGTTTGCAAACCTTTGCTACCACTTTTCCTCATGCTCTATCCACATCCTTGCAGCCGTATGATTGTTATAGGAGTGTTTTTCATTTGAAAAAATTCTCTAAATAATATAAGGACTGGGACTTCTTGCTGCACAAATGAAACTTGCTCTCCAGGATAATACAGACAGCAAACCTGTTATTTACCTTGGGATATGACAACCGTCACTACGTTTTCAAGGCTGATTTCAAAAGCTTTTCTCAAGACACTGATGTGAAACCACACCCAGAATTTAAAACAATTTCCACACTTGCCATGAGAAAATGTTTGTAGCTGTTTCCTCATGACTTCAAAACCTATTTCTATGTTTATTACATTTCAAAAAACCTTTATGCTTCCCAGCACTACCAGTAATACAGCATCACAAAACTCACGCCAGATGTATGGATACAAGCGGTTGCAGGAACATACATTTCATGGTGTGTGTTTTAGCTCACACTCAGCATTTGCCAATTTCTGATATTGTCTGAGGGATTTCTACAATAAACCATTTCCAGGGTAAAAAAGAAGTGCGTTTAAGATGCCCAGATAAATTTTTAGAAAGTGAAAAAAGAAAAAGGATGTTTATTTTTATGTTATTTAGCTCCATATTACCATCACCTGTTTGAAAGACAATAAATACTCAATTGCTCAGGAATTAATATAGGCTTTTAAAAATTTTTATTTTAATTCAGCATACAACTAAATATTCCTGTTTGTTTTAAATTTGCCTTTAATTGCTTTCAGTATATACCTCCCTTTTTAACAGAAAAGTTTAAAACAGAAATACAAATATTGACTAACAGGAGACTTATTTACAGATTTTAGAGCAGAATATAAAGGTTTCTTCTTTTTAAAGATATGCAGTTTGAGTGATAGGAATAGCTTACTTTCCCACAAGACAGTAGCCACAGGTCTATATGTAATGAAAACTGGATGAAAGTTCTGGATAAAATAAATACGAAACATTGCTATAGGGAGAAAGATTAATTTAGTTAACCCATGGAAACAGTCAGTGAATGAACAACAACACAGTCATTTTAAATGGCAAGGAATTTGTCTTTTTCAAGGACTGTTCTTCATGGAAATAATTAATCATGAAAATTAATATTAAAAATACTTTTTTGTATAATTTGAAAATATAACTTCTGATGGTGATAGGTTGTAAATCCTGTTATGAATACTAAGGAGCATATGAATAGAGAATTCTCTCCATTTAATGAGCCAGTGTTATTACTACTAGAGATACAAAAAATGTACTTCAGAAATATGTTTCAGAATCTTTATATGCGTAATGACAGTTTGCTCCTATTAGCTTGTACTGCAGATTTTCACTGAAACAAATATCTGAATTAAAATTTATAACAGAACTTGCCCTGTGGTTATTAGCAAGCCTTTCTAAGGTCCTGCAACAAGAAGACAAATAACTCGAGCAGCACAAAGAAATGATGTTGGAAATACTGAAGTTGATGGAGAGAAAAGCTATTATGAACAAGGTGACATATTTTTGTATTTGTATCAACTGCAACATTGGCCTCAGCACCCACGAACTCTAAAGTTATCAACCTCTCTGGCATGCTCTGAAGACCTGGGTAATGAAATCTGCAATCCCAGAAGACTCGGTGTGCAGAAAAAAACTGTCAAACCTGCAGCCCAGTGTGCTTAATTTGCACGCGACATCTTTTCCCTTATGGCTTCAGAGGGGTTATGCTGAAGACATAAACCCAGCTTTATTCACAGAGTTATACCAGCAGCAAGGCACCAGCCGAGCTCTGGCTATAACTTTTGCAGCCAGGTTCGCGCACAAGGGTTCGCCTCCACTTAGGCAGTGCTAGCGTGGCAACCGAAAACGGAGGGCAACCTCTGTTGAATGCCTGATAAACCTGGCATATAGAGTCCTATACGGCAAAAAATCATATGGTATCTTACAAAGGCTAGAGCTGGCTCATGTAAATAATTCAGGGGAGGGAGACGGTGATGCGTCTCACCTAACTTTAGCTATTTGAAAACGCAACTACCAGTCTACGATTGCCATCTAGGCTGGTCATAAAGGTTGCTCAGGCAACTAATAGGAGCTAAAAATTTACTTTTGATGATTAGAGTTAGGTGCAATGAATTCTAAACTAAATTAGAATTATATATTATTATATATTGCATGTTTTTGCAGATATTTTGTGAACAAAAAAAATAGATCCAGTAAGCCATTAGGAATAAATTGAGTCTGGTTATTGCACGGCAGTAGGTATTAGGGACTGTTGTAATGATCTAAAAGTGCAGGCAATTGGGAGTCAAAATGTCTGGATCTATACCTTGGAACTGCTTAATTTACTTATAGGGTTACCTCAGTGAGGAAAATATCTCATTAAACAAATATTGCTGCCTGACCAAACTGTGTCACAAATGGAAGAACAGCATTACTGTACCACAAGACACACACAAGGCAGACACCAAAAAAGACAAGTGCCTCACTCCAGGATATCAGTTACGAGTACGTCAGCATTACCCACAGCAGGCACTGGATTCTCAAGAGAAGAGCCCTGGTCCATAGTTACAGACTCCATGGCATGCAAGTGAACCTGTAGATTGGCTTCATTCAGGTATTTGCCTTTCTTCCCTACAAGAACCTGTGGCCAAGAGCCTCATAATGATCAAAAAGACTTCTTAAGATATACTTATGTAGCAGGTGAAGCAAAGTATTCTGTAGAAGCAGGTTTACCACACTAGTTAAAAAACTCATCCACCTTACTCATCCACTCACCGTAGTCTGCTGAGAACCCCAGGAGATCCGACCACTTCAGAGCCCGCAGGGGAGTGCTGGGTGTCACCCTCATGTGGGTGGCACAAAATTCCCTCCCAATGAATCTGTGCTCCCCAGCTTTGAATGTAAGGTTGTAAAGGCAAAAATCACAAATTTGTGATACAAAAGCCAAGATGTTTGGCATTGTCTCAACAGTGTCTGCTGAACAGTACTTCGGTTTTGAGCAAATCTTCCCCTTTCCTCCTGTTCTTCCAGGCACCAGCCAAGCTATCAATAAACTAATCTAAATTATATCTAAGTTTAAAAAAATGTATTTTTAAAACTAAGTAGAGCAGGGGACATGGACCTCTGCAGTCATCCCTACTGTTAGTTTCTTGATATAGTTCTCAGTTCAAATTTGGTGTGGGACAGCTGGATAATGTCTGGGCAGAGTATTTGAGTTTCTGTGTGCTGGGAATCATTATGCTGCTCTGGGAGGTGCGGCCTATCAGTTTTGGAGGGCAAGAGAGTTTAGCTGTATGGATCTGAGTCCTGCCACACTCAGAGCTGCCCTGCTTAGCACAAAGCCACAGGGAGCACACACTTAGCCAGGCTGCTTGACACCCAAGCATGGTTTGCGTGCACAGGGTCAATTTTTCTACATGCCAGGTGTTTAGCATGGTTAGGATGGGCTTTAATGCAAAAAAACAAAATGGATCCCCTCACTTGAACTTCCCTGTCTTTGCTTCTCTGTAGCTCATCCTTGAGACAACGCATTGCCTTCACACTCAGCAGTCACACTGTTGTACTAGGTGGACAGGACTACGGATGGCTCACTGCCAGACCCCAGCCTATATTGTTACGTGTAAAAGCCAACTGGGTAAAAGCCCGTCTCTTATGATTTACACTTATCTTCTAGCTATTTTCTGTTAGGAAAGGCTTTGAACAATATAACACTGAAACATTACTGGGCTTTCAGTGCAACTCTGATGCCAGAAGTACACTATGCCTTATTAACAAGTAACTGTTAAACTCGAGGTTATACAAACCACTTACCACATTTAGGAACATTATTAAAATATCTAATTAGAGCTTGTATGCAGACTATAATAGGTATCCTTTAAATTAGGGGGCATTTATAAAAGCTCTAGTTATCTTCATGATTACTAGACAGAGCAACGTTTTAATGGCTTGTTTAACAGATATCGTATAGCTGAAGGCCAGAAGGGACCATTAGATCATCTAAACTGACTTCCCGTATTTAACAGGCAAGTAATTTTCACCCAGATACTCTACACCAGCTTCATCGGCTTTAGTTAAAGTAAAGCATTTCAGTCTTCATCAGACTATAGTGTGTACTAGAGACAGAGAGAAAAAGAGAACAGAGCCTTGAGACTCTTAAATGGCAGGAGTTAATATGTTCAGCTGATTTTAGAAGGCATGCCCCATGCTGCAAGGGAATGCTCTGTCAGACGGAACTTCATGAAAGGATCCAAATCTGACAATCAGTTTGGACTTGAACTAGAACATGCACTGTAAATTATGTTGGGTGTCATAAATTGCTGGAGATGTTCTTAAGTGTATTTTAGCTTTATTTTCTCTTCCTTTATTCTCCACCGAAGTAGTAAGTAAAAAAGTATGAAAAATGTTATTTTTTTCCTTCCTCTTTTTGCTTTCTCCCTTCCTTCTTCCTTTTCTGTTTTCCCAAATATGAAAAGCAGGAACTTCTGTAAAAATGCTGAAACATCTCCAGTCTTGCAACTGCGTGCTCTGACTTTGGAGCAGGTCCACAGGGCTTCCGCAGTTCTGCTTTGGTAGCACAAAGAACACATTAAACACGCTGTGAGCACACCACATGGATAGCCATTACACACTGGGTTCCCGGGTGGAGCTGGGTGCTTGGGCCATGGCCAAGGTTCAGGGCTTCTGGGCATCCTGAAGGCAGTTGGAGGTACTGCTCTGATCAGGTCACTTGGCATCCAGCTGTCCTGGACAGATGTGCAGCCTTGCTAGTGTGAGACACTTTCTGCATAATCCATCTCTTGACATTTGAATGTCAGCAGTAGACAGAGACTATTCTGGGCTAAGTAAAGCGCTAGGACCTGAGAATGCAATCGTTGCCTCCTTTTACAGAACAGGACAGGTGAAGTCCTGTGCTGTAGAAATGTATAAAGCCATTTGTAATTGTTTACAACAGTGGAATTATATTTGGGCTAAAGGACCCAGCCAGGACCCCGTGGAAAATCAGAATGGCCTCTGAGAAACAGGACTATAAAACACCAGTAAGAAATTTAGAAACTGGTTAGCAAGTCAAGTGACAGCAACCTGTTTTTCTGGCCCAGTAAACCATGGAAATAAGTTTTTTAATGCTAAGATAGTGCCAGAAAACATCAGGGATGATCATGCAGGCTAACAGAAATTTGGAGGGTTAAATTTCTATCATCTTTAAAACTGCTGAAGTCTTGAAGCTGCAGATTTGACATAACAGATTCAGGAGATAGAATCCATTCATTAATAAACCCCTACAGTTGGCCACTAAAGCTAGGAACTGTTCTCAAATGCTGGAGAGGCCACTAGTGCACTTTAGGTGAAAAAACAGTAAAAGTAAAGATAACTCATCAAATGCAGTGGTATGGTTTTAATCAGCCAGATGCTGTCAAACAAAAGATATTTGACCATTTTCTTACAACTCTAATATTAATCAACTCTGTATTTTTCAGTTCATGCTTTCAAATTCTTGATGCTTGTTATGACACATACTCAAAAAAGATTACAATTTAACCACTGGCTTCTTGTTGGAAAATGCGATTTACATTGCTTAGATTATGTTTTATAGAGAAACTGAACTTTTTGTTTCCTTTTTCCCCAAGGTAAAAAAAAAAACAAAGTTAGAAGTAGCCTGAAATCTATTGAAAAGATGTCCCTTGATATCCCTTGTGAAGGACATGGAAACATGATATTTAGAAAACCAGGATCTTCCTCTGCAAGCTGCTCTGCAACTACTTTGTAACGGCTAATCCAGTCTTCATGCTTGATGAAGATAAACACCATAAAAACATCCCAACCAGGAAAGGGCTGGGAAGCATCCAGGGTGCTGCCAGCTTCACGTCCCCAAGGAACATGGACCAGCTGGAACATTTAGGCCTAACATTTAGGCCCAATGTAATAAGGGCAGTTCTTCAATTATTCTGCAATGTTCCTTATTTCACATGGCAATTTTGGCTGTGGCTGACTTTGTTGAAACTCTCATTTCTGCTGTTTCTTGCTCCAAAGATTTTCTATATAGTATGGTTATTTTATTTAAAAATTCTTTGTATAAATGGAGGACAAAGATTATCTTCTTTTTACAATTTTCCTTAAGCTTAGCCATGGGAAACACCTAGTTTTTTAAAGTTACCCTGTTTTCTAAGCTACCCTGCTTATTAAGTTGCCACATGTCACTCTCTGGAGACATTCCTGTTTTAAACAAAGAAACTAATCCATCACAAATCTAGCTCATAGACTTACTTCTCCATTAAATCGGTTCCCCTCTTTTGGCTCTTTATTTCTTCTCTTAACTAGACAATCTATTTCAGACATTCTATTGTCAAGCTAATCAAATAAGACAAGGATTATTTGCCAAAGTCTTGCATCATTTGAGCTCTCTTAGACTCAGGCTGACTTCAGTTTCTCCCCCTGACTGTTATCTGCGTTTTTAAGACGAGTTTGGAGCGGGGTAAGTTTTGTACTTCTCTTCCACTCTTAAACTGTCTGCATGCCAATACAGTCTGCTGTCTTACTTACTGCTCGTTTGCTGAGACAGCGGACATTTCACTCCAGAGAGCTGAGAGCCGTGGTTTTCTTCCCTCTGTGGTGGTATTGGTTTTACTTCTCTCACAAGCAGGAGATGCATCACTCATTAAAACCTCATTTGCCGCTTGCTGTTCACCTTACCAGCTCACTTTGGCTGGCTGCAAGTAAAAATGCTGTGATACATTTATGCTCCCTTCTCTGACAATGTTTCATGGTAAGTGATTGCACTTGCAATTAAGTGACTGATTTGCATTTATGCAAAGCAGCCTACTTTACGGAGGTGTGTTCTTGAGGTAAGAGGTGGAAAGCCTCGTTTATAGCACACAGTAAAATGGTGCAGGTCTTCATCTGAGTTCCTCCAGTCCATAGTTGCCATGCTGAAGCCTGCTCACAAGGGAGTTCAGGTAGTGTAGGAACTCACCCTCACAACATAGACATCAATATAACTGGGACTGACGCTGCATTCACTCTGACAGCATTTCCACCTTTCAGCACCCAGCAGCCAGCCTCTATCTACTCTGGTCCCTCAGAAGCAGAATATCTTGTGGACCCAGACAGAATAACTGGTATCTTAGTTCTTGTTCATCTTCAAATTAACAAAATTTGTTGTTGACAGAGGGGACAGAGAGGGTAAATAAGACTGTTTTCTTCTTCCTTTTTTCCAATTTCTTCCTTTTTCTTTAAAATAATATCATGCAGGTAAATGGTGGTTGTTTATTTGTACTGAGGTATTACAGGTGGACTCTGAATTATGGATCCTAATGGATTTTTATGCATGGATTTTCATAGGTGACACCACTTGAAGCATCTGAGATTGGCATCTCTTTCTTCTGTGCATTGTCTAGAAGAGATTTCTTGATACTCAGGATTGTGTGTGTGAGAACTGGACAGCACGCAGAGCTTGGCGATCTATGCAGTTAAAGAAACCTTTGTAGGTAGCATGGGTGTTGCTCTCCATCTCTAGAGTATGAACTTCTTGATTAGCTCCTGTGTTTGTGGCATAAGGATGAAACTTGGCAGTTTTTGCATTTGGTTGCAGAAATGAAAAATAATTAAGGTGAGGCTTTAGGGATAGATGAGCAGCACCTTAGCTCTGTGAAACAGGATGAAAAGTCTCCTGTGGCAGCAGAAGTCACCCAGGTACACAGACAAAGCTTTGACTCCCAGGAAGACTGTTTTGGCAGATAACACAGAAACACAGAATCATTAAGGATGGAAAGGACCTTCAAAATCATCAAGTCCACCCACAGAATCACAGAATCAAATATGTAAAACGACACCAAATCCTGACTAAACTGATATCCGTTGTAGAAACACATCTTTTATTGATGGCTATATCGTGAAAACCCCTTTAATAGCTTCTTGGTTGTACCAAGTTTGAAGAGAGATTTAATATCACTGGTGTTCAGAAGGAGTTGCCAGATGGACTTTAACAGTGTGGGTACAGAGCTCTGAATATTTTAATTGAGGTCAGTCAAGCAATATGAACTGAATAGGTTCTAACAGTGGTAGCTTCACTTCATCATGCATCAACTTAACAAACGTAACATCACTCTGTATTTGACTGTTCTGTTGAATGACTGTTTTATTGCATTGGGTAATACTGGTTGCATCTCCAGAGTACAAGAGCTCTGCATGGCCTATTACGGTCTTACAGCTCATGTAGTCAGGTCCAGCAAGAGCAGCTTGGATGGCAAATCTCGTCCTCCTCCTCTCCCACCCTTCCCTGTTCTCTCCATTCCTTCTTCTTTCTCACTTTTTGTCTCTTTGTTTCATCTTATGGGAAGCAGACTGGATTTTGAAAATAGCAGCATTTTCCACAGCACATTCAGATTAATAAAATTTTCCTGGACAGAGGGTAGCTAAAGATCACTTCAGCCTACAAGATACTGTCAATCACAGGGTTTCTGTCCTTGTATAGAAAGCGAAAAGATGTTAAAAATACACTTAAAATGAACTGCTTTATACCTTACATTTTAAATGCTTCAACTCTGCTACTTTTCCTTTGTATTTAAAGAAAAGAAGACTGTAAAGACTTTTAATGGTTGTTGTCACCATTAGAGAAGGCATGCTGAAATCTCTGAACTTGCAACCCAATGCCCCTCTAACTGATTACTGTTGCACAGTGACAGAGTAATTTACATATCTGTCACTTCACAGCCACGTAGTCCATTGGTTGCACCTCACACCTTCTTGCTCTGCTAGGAAGAATAAGGGCCTTCCTGCCCTCTCACTCTTCTTCTACTTCTGACACACCACTGTACCAACAGAATGTGACTGCTTTAATCTCTATGGGTTTGTGACCGGGAGACAGGGAACACTCAGGAGCCAAAAGGAAGACTGAGCTCTGGAGTATTTATATGCAGACTCTTTTCTTCCTCTGACCTTGAACTCTGATACTGCTGAGATGTGCCCCCTGCTCATGGCTGGAAGCATCTGATATGGAAATGGCAGCTGCTGCCGCTTCCATTTCACAGGAACGGAGATCTGAGCATGGTAATTTGCAGGAGCCTTTTTCCTCCTCTGTAGCTGGAGAGTCTCATGATTCTGTTGCACAACCTGGCCATGGGCCCGCATGTAACGAGGCTGCAAAATTGCCAGATCTAGAGCAATTCCTGGAACATCACTTCGCTTTAAGTGAGACATTGGCAACGAGCTTTATTTGAATTATTTGAATCCTGTCCACCTACTATATGTCATGTACAAGTACCCTGCATTATTTGAAACAATTCAGAACATAATAGGGAAAATAAATGCAACTGCTAGACTAAAATTCCTGAAGAAAGGTCCAGACGTTTGTCCTACAGCCTGGTTGCTCCCCAGAAGGGTGTCACTGATATCCTCAATCTGGTACAGCTCAGCAGTACTCCCGTTTGGCCTCCTTGAGGTATCTGGCCAGCTTCCACAGAGCAGGGTTTGGTCGACACCGAAGGCTCTTTGGAAATCCCAACCTCTCTCATTTAGGGCACTGTGAATTTGTAAAAAAGATTTTATGCTAAGCAGAAACGTTTAGTCAATGCAAAGCCACTGTTGTGAGCCGAGAAAAATGAAGCCAAGAGGCCATTACCTGGTCGTCAGAGTAGAATGCTTCCATGAGTCAGTCTAATAACCTGCCTCTACATCTGTAGCTCTTTCAGATTTATTTGTATTACTCTTACAGGCTCACCGAACAATTCATTTTTAGATGAATTTCTAGTGTACAGATACCAACAGTCCCTTTATCACTGACAAAGAGGGCAAAAGGTAGAAGTCTTCAGAGGTGAAAATTTCCTCTCTTCCACTGCAATATAAATGGTAAAATGATATAAAAACATGTGTTTTTTATTGGGGCATATAAAATAATAAAATTTGTCTACTAAGACAACATCAATTAAAGAGGAAAATGTATTATGGATATTTTTGTGAAGCTCCAGAAGAAACCGAGGCTTTTTTATCCTTGCTCCTTTTACACAGACCTCCTCTGCTGAGCTGTAGCCTTGTTTCCTTTATCTATGGTAATACTCCTGTTGTTCTGGTGAGTCCTCTGCTCAGGCAAAACCAAATCTGGAGGGTTGCTTTGATATATTTTCTAGTGAAAGCTACAGGACAACAATGGCAACTCTTTATAAAGCTCTAGGCTAAATTTATGCTCAAACACTGGAGAGCCTCAGAACCACGCCAGTCCGGTCTATGCCTGCATGATATATTTTAAGTAGGTAAAATGCCTGTTGGTTTGAGCAGCCTGGGGAGTCTGGCAGACACTTGTCGTATGAGAGGCTAATGAGAGGGAGATGCATGAAACTTGATTTATTACTAGATAACCAAACCGGATATCAGGCTTCTCAATCTGAGCATCCTCTTATTAGATACTAAAAATTACTCCTCAGAAGTTCCTCTCTCGTAGAACTTTAAGTGCTGTGAGTGGCTATGCGCTTTAAGAAATCACAGGGTTTTCTCTTCTTTGGTGTTCAGTGCAGGTACCCCACTTGTATCACTCACTATTACATTCCCACAAATAACACCTGATTTCTTGACAGTCCTTTAGTATTGCTGATATATGCAGTCACTCTGCAAAGCAGCTTTAGCAGCAGTCGTTACTCCATCAAATAAAATCTTGTGTTTATTTCTTGTTCAGAGGATTTGATAACACTCCTTATTAGCATTAAGAATTCTCGTATTGTTACATGAATAGTTAAACTATCAGTGGTCTTTGAAAATAATATGAACTTATTTATGAGACCTGAGGGTGTTCACCCAAGAGTTCTAAGGGATACTGTGTATGCAATGGCCAATTAACCATGACTTGCTAATAGTTTAAGTCATCCATGGCACCAGAGGAATGTCAATTGGCAAAAATAACCAACCATCGTGAGATCTAGGAAACAACAGTAAGCTTGCCTGCTATATTGAGCAAACTGCTGTAAGCTATGATAAAGAACAGAATTAGGAGACATGGATGAAAATGATACAATGGGGAAAAAGAGCATTTTCTTGCAGCAGATAGTCATGCCTCACATGTCAGTATTGCTCTTTAAAAGAGTCAGTGAACAGGTTGATAACAGTGAACTGTCTGATACATTGTACACAGAATTTCCAAAAGGATTTGAATAAGCCTGTTACAAAAGACTTACAGAAAATAAGCTGTCATAGTATAAGAAGAAAGTTCCATGCATGGATTAACGACGATGAAAAGATAGAGAAGAAAAGATAAGAATAATAAGACATTTTACAATGGAGGTAGGATGATTTTGCTGTTCAGCACATTCATTAGTGGTCTGGAAAGGGAGCGGACGGGGACGTTTTCTGATCTTACAGAACTAGAATAGTTAAAACGAGAGTAACCAAAAAGTGCTGCAGAAACTTCTCTTGGCGCAGGCTGCTGGGGTGAGCTGAGATCTGATGTGATTCAGTGTCGATAAACACAAAAACACAACGGAGTGACAACGGCAAAAATAATCCCTGCTGTACCAACACACCGCAGCGAGCTCAGAGGGAATTATTACCACTCAGGAAGCCACCACTGCGGACAGTACTACGAAAACTGTATGGATGAGCTTGTTACTCAACAGCACTCAAAAGACAAATGTGATTATAGAACCAGATTGGAGACAAAACAGAAAGTATCATTACAATAACAGCCAAAGTACAAATCCATAACTCCTGCCGCTGCTTGAATATTGCATGCATCTGTCATCTTTCTTTTAAAGGAAGTTTTAGAACTAGAAAATCTGCAGAGAAGGACAAGTAATATGAAGGGCAGACATGTGAAATCATTCCCATATGAGAAAAGATTAGATAGGTTTAGGATTCTTGAGCTTGAAAAAAAAAGGCACTGAATGAAGGGTGTATGAGAGAAATGAAAAAATCAAAACAAGTATCAAGAGGGATGAATACAGAACGATGCTGTCACACGCTGGTCCTGCCCATGGTCTGGGCTGACAGGACACAAGCTAGGTTTCATATGGAAACCTGAGAGACAAGCTAGTGTGCTACTAGATTGAGTTGTGTAAGGGGTTTGCATGGAAAGGTTTTGGTAGCGGGGCCGGGGAGGGCTGCAGGGGTGGCTTCCATGAGAAGCTGCTAGAATCTTCCTCTGTGTCTGACAGAGCCAGTGCCGCCGTCTCCAAGACAGACCCACTGATGGCCAAGGCCGAGCCCATCAGTGATGGTG